>NC_133779.1:62041581-62058413 GCF_003597395.2 Chelonoidis abingdonii | reverse complement strand
CCCAGACACAGGGGAGGGGGAGAGGTGCTCCTCTTCACACACACACACAGGATGGGGAGGAGGAGAGGCACCCCCCCTCACACACATGCAGGAGGGCGGGGAGGGGGAGAGGTGCCCCCCCCATGCAGACACAGGATGGCGGGGAGGGGAGAGGTGCCCCCCACACACACATACAGGATGGCGGGGAGGGGGAGAGGCACTCCCCCCCCACAGAGGGAGAGGAAGAGGTGCCCCACCCCACACACAGGACATGGGGAGGGGGAGAGGCACCCCCCCCACAGACACAGGATGGTGGGGAGGGGAGAGGCGCCCCCCCCACAGACACAGGATGGCGAGGAGGGGGAGAGGTGTCCCCCTCACACACACACAGGATGGCAAGGAGGGGAGAGGTGCCCCCCCCCACAGACACAGGATGGTGGGAGGGGGAGAGGTGCCCCCCCCATGCAGACACAGGATGGTGGGGAGGGGAGAGGTGCCCCCCACACACAGGATGGCGGGGAGGGGGAGAGGCACTCCCCCCCCACAGAGGGAGGGCAAGAGGTGCCCTGCCCCACACACACAGGACATGGGGAGGGGGAGAGGGAGAGGCAGCCCCCCCCCCCCACACACACACAGAGGAGAGGGGCAGGGAGAAGTGCATGTGGTTTGTGTAATATGTATCTGTGTCTGTCACTGCATGTTTCCTGGGCTTGTGTTTTGTGTTTGTGTGTGCATCTCGCTGTGTGCGGTGTGTGTCTCTCATTGAGTGCCATGGGCGTGTGTGATGGTGTGTGTGTCTCACTATGTGCCCCTGGATGTGCGTCTGATGTTGTACGTCTGTCATTGCAGCATGTGTTAACATGTGTCTGTGTTGGTTGCTTATCCGTGCTGGGTGTTGTCTGCCCCTCTGTGTGTGTGTGTGTGTGTCCTGGCAGTCTCTCCTGGTGTGACTCTTGCTGTGTGAGTCATTGCAGTCTGTCCAGTGTGTGTGTCATTGCGGTATGTCCGTCTGCATGTCTTTTTGCAGTGCATGTATTGTCATGTCTCTCACTCAGTGTGTCATTGCAGTGGATCTGGCCTGAATATGTTTCGCCTGTGTGTGTGGGTGTGTGTGATTGCAGTATGTCCAGTTTGCCTGTGTCTCTCCTGGTATGTCTCTGGCTGTGTGTGTTACTGTGATGTGTCCATCTGTGTGGGTCTCTCCTGATGTGTCTCTTACTCTGTCATTGAAGTGTATCCAGTCTGCATGTGTCTCTTTTGTGTCTCTTGTTGTGCATGTGTTGTTATGGTGTGTCCATCTGTGTGTCTCATTGCAGTATGTCCACTCTGCACGTGTCTCACCTGCTGTGTGTCGTGTCTCACAAAGTGTCTCTCAATGTGCTGTATCTGTTTGTGTCTCTCCTGATGCGTCTTGTACTCTGTGTGAGTGTTGTGGTGGTATGTTGGCGTGTATCAATGCAGTGTGTTGCGCTGTGTGACATGCACATGTGGTCTGTCATGCTGTGTGTTGTTGTGGTGTGTGTGTGTGACACACATGGTGTCGCTGTGTGTGTCATTGCAGAGTAGGGTTGTGTGTGTTTGTCGCATGCAGTGTTAGGTGTTGCAGTGTGTCGCAGTGTGTGTGTGTGACATGCACATGTGGTCTGTCACGCTGTGTGTTGTGGTGTGTGTGTGACACATGGTGTCGCTGTGTGTGTCATTGCAGAGTGGGGTTGTGTGTGTTTGTCACATGCAGTGTTAGGTGTTGCAGTGTGTCGCAGTGTGTGTGTGTGACATGCACATGTGGTCTGTCACGCTGTGTGTTGTGGTGTATGTGTGTGACACACGTGGTGTCGCTGTGTGGGGGTTGTGTGTATTTGTCACATGCAGTGTGTGGCTGTGGGTGTGTCACACGGGGGTGTGACAGACGGGGGGGTCACTGTCGGACGCCCTCACCCGAAAATCCGTCCGGGGCGGAGCCACATGGAAGCCCCGCCCCGCTGTTAGCTCCCGGCCGCCGTCGCGGGTTTCCGGGGCGGGACTTACGGGTGGCCTCGCCGCGTTCAGGTTACCCGCCTCGCAGCCTCGGTTCCCGCTCCCTGGGTCAGGGGTCGAGGACCCCGCCCCCGGCTCTAGTATCGAGGCCGCTGATTGGTCGCGGGCGTCTGCTCGGCGGAGCCCAATAAGGAGGCGCAGGCGGGCGGGTCCGGTCGGGAGGAGTCGGAAGGCGAGAGGCGGCGGCGGCCGGGGCCAGGGTGAGTGACGGGCCACGCCCCCCCGCCGGGACCCCCCGCTGATCCCCCCGCAGCGGGGCCACGCGCCCCCCGGGAGCCCCCCCCGCGACAAACCCCCATGAATCCGGCCGCCGCCCAGCTGCTGGCCCGGGCCCCTGCGGGACGCCCCCGCGCTGAATCCCCATCCCGCTGCTGGGCCCGCCCCGCCGGGGACGCCCCCGCTGAATCCCCCCGCAGCGGGGCCCGCCCCCCCCGCGCCCCCGCTATCCCCGCACGGCCCCGCCTCCGCCCGGCCCCCCCGACTCCCCCCGCAGCGGGCCCGCCTCCCGGTTCCCCCACCGCTGAATCCACCCCGCAGCGGCCGCCCCCGGGAGCCCCCCGCGACAAACCCCTGAATCCGCCCCCGCTGCTGGCCCCCCCTCGGGACCCCCCCGCTGAATCCCCCGCAGCGGGCCCCGCCCCCCCGGGACCCCCCCCGCTGAATCCCCCCGCAGCGGGGCCCGCCGCCCCCCGGGGCCCCCCCGCTGAATCCCCCCGCAGCGGGGCCGACCCCCGGGAGCCCCCCGCGACAACCCCCCTGAATCCGCCCCCGCTGCTGGGCCCCGCCCCCTCGGGACCCCCCGCTGAATCCCCGCCAAGCGGGGCCCGCCCCCCCGGGACCACCCGCCTGAAATCCCACCCGCAGCGGGGCCCGACCCCCCGGAGCCCCCCGCGACACACCCCCCTGAATCGCCCCCGCTGCTGGACCCCGCCCCCTCGGGACCCCCCGCTGAATCCCCCCGCAGCGGGCCCGCCCTCCCGGGCGCCCCCGCGAATCCCCCCGCCTGGGGCCCGCCCCCCGGAGCCCCCCGCTGAATCCCTCACCGCAGCTGCTGGGCCCCGCCACCGAGTGATTCCCCCCGCAGCGGGGCCCCGACCGCCGGACCCCCCCCCGAAGCCGCCCCAGGCCCTGCCCCTGAGCTGGCCCAGGCTGCCCTCACCCGCCCCTGCTCAGCCGTCTCTCCCCCACAGGCCATGGCAGAGGAGCTGCCCCCCTCTCTTCTTCCAGCACCAGTACATGTTGCTCCGAGTGCCGGCCTGCTCTACAAACGCTGGAGAGGTGCTGATCCAACCAGCAGAGCCACTTGGGGGAGCCCTGCCAGCCCCCGGCACTGCCCCCGCCGTGGCCCTGGACGTGGGGCCCCTGCAGGAGAACCACTACAGTGCCTGGAGTGCGGGCGCGTCCTGCTCTCGCCGACGAGCTGCTGGCCACCAGAAGCCTGCACCCCCGCCCGCTGCCCGCCCGCCCGGCCCCCCCTGCCTCCGAGCCAGATTCACTACCAGTGCAGCGAGTGCAAAGAGCTCTTTGCCCGCCTGACCTGTGGCTGGCCCATCGCCAGAGCCACAAGCCCAGGAGCCTGTGGCTGCCCCCCAGCCGCCCCCCTCTCCCCGCCAGCCCCCTCTCCGGCTCAGCCGGCCATGATGCACCCCTATGAATGCTCGGAGTGTGCCGGCCTCTTCCAGACGCCTGAGGAGCTGCTGGAGCACCAGGGTGAGCACTTCACCGAGACAGAGAAGGAGAGCGGGGAGCCAGCTGTGCCTGAGGGGGTCAAACAGGAGGTCCCCTGCTCCCCCACCCCCTCACAGCAGATGCCAACACTGGCTCCTCCGCGGGCCTGGCGCTGCGGCGAGTGCAAGCAGGAGTTCGGCACGGCAGAGGAGCTGCGGCGCCACCGCCGGGAACACGCCTCGGAGGAGTTCCTGTGCAGCGAGTGCCAGCGCGGCTTCACCACTGCCAACCGGCTGCTGGCTCACCAGCGCGTGCACGTGGACGGCACGCACGAGTGCCCCAACTGCAGCAAAGTCTTCAAGAAGGCGGCCTCGCTGGAGCAGCACATGCGCATTCACAAGGGCGAGGCCCTGTACCTGTGTGTCGACTGTGGACTGGGCTTCGGCACCGAGATGACGCTGGTGGTGCACCGAAAAAGCCACACGGCCAACCCCCTGCACCGCTGCGCCTGTGGCAAGACCTTCAGCAACATGACCAAGTTCCTCTACCACCGCCGCACCCACGCAGGCAAGAGTGGGGCCCCGCCAGCCCGCACTCACACCCCTGATCTGGAGCCGGCCCAGCCGCCCGAGCAGGAGCCGGCCCAGCCGCCCGCCGCCGGGACAGTGAATGGCTCACCGGCGCCCCCTGCCGCCGCTGGCTTCCTGTGTCCGCAGTGCGGCAAGGAGTTCTCCAGCCACATCCGCATGGTGCGGCACAAGCGGGTGGTGCACGTGCTGGAGCGCAAGCACAAGTGCCCCACCTGCGGCAAGACCTTCAAGAAACTGGTGCACGTCCGGAACCACCTGCGCACGCACACAGGGGAGCGTCCCTTCCAGTGCACTGAGTGCGGCAAGACCTTCGCCTCCCAGGCCAACCTGATGCGGCACCACTTGACCCACACCGGCGAGCGCCCCTACCAGTGCGACGTCTGCCAGAAGCGCTTCACCCAGTCCTCCAACCTCCAGCAGCACCGGCTGCTTCACTCGGGCACCGGCCCCTTCCCCTGCCAGGACTGCGACGCCACCTTCTCGCGGGCCCACAAGCTGGCCCTGCACCGCGTCAGCCACACGGGCCAGCTGCCCTTCCAGTGCCCTGAGTGCGAGAAATCCTTCGCCCGCAAGCGGCTGCTGGAGCTGCACCGGCTGGCCCATGCCGGGCGCGAGCCCCACCGCTGCCCGGACTGTGGCGCCCTCTTTGTCCGCCTGGCCAAGCTGGAGGAGCACCGCTGTGCCCATAAGAAGCTCTACCCGTGCCCGTCCTGCGGCAAGTGCCTGGGTTCCCTGGCCAAGCTGGCGCTGCACCAGCTGGTGCACTCTGGCCAGCGCCCCTTCACCTGCAACCTCTGCAGCAAGGGCTTCACCAACCCGAGCGGGCTGAGCCGGCACCAACAGCGCCACACGGGCGTGCGCCCCCACAAGTGCCCGCTCTGCTCCAAGACCTTCGTGGCAGCCTCGGGGCTGCAGCTGCACCAGCGCACACACACAGGCGAGCGCCCCTTCCCCTGCCCGGAGTGTGGCAAGGCCTTCATCCAGTCCATGCACCTGGCCGAGCACCGGCGCATCCACACTGGGGAGCGCCCGCACCACTGCCCACACTGCACCAAGGCCTTCAAGACCCTCTCCAACCTGCGCAGCCACCGCAAGACCCATGGGGCTGCTGCTGCCCCCCCAGCTGCCCAGCCCACCCAGACCATCATGTGCACCGAGTTCGGGGAGACCATCGCCATCATCGAGACGGCAGAGCCACTGCCCCTGGTGGAGACCATTGAAATCTACCAGGCTGCTCTGGAGGGCAGCCTCCAGGTGGACAACCTGCAGGTCAACGCCTTCGTATAGGGGCGCAGCCCGCCCCTCTGTAAATAAAAGTTCTGGTTTTGCCCATTTGCCTGCCCGGCCCCCTGCTGCGTCTCATCCTGGCACCGGGGGGGGGCCCTCCATTCCCTGGGGTTGCTGGCTGGGTAGGGGGGCAGTGTGTCCTTTTGCCCCTCCTTCCTGCTCTCCAGGCCCCACCCCCCATGGCTGAGTAGGAGGGGCTGGGCTTTAAACGGGAGCCTTCCAAGCTGTGGGCAGGGCCCTTCCCTCTAGGCAACCTTGCTCTGGCAGGGGGCTGTGGGGGTCAAGAAACCAGCCAGGGGAAGGGGGTCAGTAGGAATCCCCTCCCCATAGCTGCTCCTTCTTGCCAAATCAGTACCACCCTTTGCCCCTTTCCTTGCCAAGGTGTGGGGCTGGGCAGTGGGGCAGGTGCAGCAGGCTTGGGATTGGCTAGGGGGAGATGCCAGCATGGCACCCCTATGGCTTGGTGTGCACCAGGGAGATGGAGGACTGGGACATGAGGCCTGTCCCCTCTAGGGGGCACTAGCTCCCATCTGCCCCCAGGGCAAGGGATTGGCATGGTGGTAGAAATGGGGCAGGATGCTGCCCCAGCCCCCTTTGCTCTGTTTGGTCTGGGCTGTTCTGAGCTCAGGAGAGACCAAGCAACCTGTGACCTCAGCTCTGGCCTAGGCCTCCTTCCCTTCCCGGGCTGGCCCCAGACCAGGGGCCTCCCCATAACCCTTGGCATCAAGAGAAGAGGGAGTAGCAGGCCCAGCCTTGGACCTGACTGGAGGGTGCCCCCCACTCTCTGCAGAGCATGTAGGGCACCACCCACACCTTCAGCTGGGTGACCACTGCCATCATGGGGGAAACTGAGGCACAACAGAGGTGGGGAGAGAACCCAGGAGTCCTGACGCCCATCTCCCAGTGCTGCAGGCCGAGACTCCCACCCCGCCCCAGGGGCTGGAGCAGCGCAGGGGCACTAAACGATGCCCCGGGCATGGCCCTACACTTGTCCCTCCAGCCTGAGAACTGGTGCTAGGGGGAACTGCTCACATTTTCCTCTGCCCCCTGTGCAGGGGGAGCCCTCAGGCGGGTCTGGGAAAGGGGGACCCATGAGCTGCCCCCACAGGCTGTAGCAGCCCCATGGTCATTAAACCTAGGCTGGGGCATTAACAGATCAACCTTTGGAGTTGGGCAGCCCCCCCAGCAACAGGTGCTAACTCAAGCAGCTCCCCCCCTGCCCCCAGACTCAGGGATTGTCACCCCCTCAGTCCCCCCAGCAACAGCCTCAGGAAGCATCACAGTGTCAGCCACCCCCTCGACCCCCACAGGCTCTCCCCAGCCCCAGGTAGGCACCAGGGGCTCAGCAGTTTACTACCCCCCCCCCCCCCCCCCCCCCCGGGGGGGGCCCCGGGGGCCGCTGTTTTTCCCCCCCCCCCCCCCCCCCGCTTCGAGGTAGATTGTAAAGGGAGTGGGGGCAGATGGCCACTCATTCTGTGCCCACCCTGAAACCAGAGGAACTGCAGCGCCAGGCCAGGCCAGGCGCACCTGAAGGATGATGATCCCCAGGGCCATGCCTGGGGGAGCTCAGGCTGTGATGATGGGCTGCCAGGCCCCCTCAGGGCGCGCATGCACGCCCACACACACAGGACAGAATCACAGCCCAGTGAAACAAGCTACCCCAAGAGCCAGCCCAGGGGTACCCCCCAGCAGCCCCACACTCCCCTGCATCCTTTCATGCCAATAATTTATTGAACCGGGTGTCTGTACAGAGCCAGAACGTAAGAGAAACTAACACACATTGGGGGGTTGGGGGGGCACTCAGATTAAGAAAAAATCATCTATGTACACAGCGGTCAGTAAAAGAACCTGGTTTACAGAGAGGGGTATTTACAGGGGGGGGCAGGCAGGAGGGGAAATAAAAACTCCCCCCCCACAGAGCTGTGCCCTTCCCATCATGGGGCTTTTGGGGGGAATGCCTGGGGGACACCCCATGTCCAGACATCCATCCACTCCTGACCCACTGCAGGATCCCCCTCTATCCTCACAGCACAGGGGAGGGGACACCCATCTCCCCCATGTGGGGGGCCAGGGCCTGCATCCCATGCAGGACAGCAGCATAGGAGACGAGGGGGGCAGTGGAGTAGGATGTTAAAAACCAAAAGCAACTTAAAATCCAGGGGGCCTGAGCCCCCCAGCCCCTTCCAGAGATCAGGCTGGGAAAGCAGCATGACCAGCGCCCCCACACTGAGGCCTGGTGTGTTAGCAAGGGGCAACATCGCCTCTGACAGCTGCCCCCCAGCCAATGGGAAGCAGGCTCCGTGTGGTCCATGGGCACCGCCCCCACCCAGTTCACAGTTCAGACAAGTCCATGGGGTGGGGAGGGGGCCTGCCCCCCAGCCCAGCCCCGCCCAGCCCCTCAGGACGCATTGGCGATGGGTCCCGCGCCGTCCCCCGGTGTTGGCTGGCTCCGGTCAGTGCCTGCATGGGAAAGGAACAATCAGCATGGCGGGGCCACCTGCCCGGCTCCACCCCCTGCTCCCAGCATGCAGGAAAGGGGTGTTCCCACCCCCTCCTCTGAGGGTGCATCAGGATGTGGGTGCTTGGGGGGGACAGTCCTGGCCCCCCAGCGCAGCACGCTGCCCCACTCCTCCAGCACTCACCATGTGTGGCAGGGGTGCCGGGCGCGCACCCCAGCAAGGTGCTCTGGGCCCGCAGGTGGGGTGGGATGAGGGAGGTGTTGAGCGAGGGCTGGATGGCCAGTTCTGTGGAGGAGAGAGCAGAGGTCAGACAGCCGCAGGCACCCTGCCCCCCACCCTCCCGTCGCCCCCACTCACCCACAGCACTGAAGTTGAAGAGGGGGGGCAGGTCACGCCCGCTGGGCAGGCGGGCGCTGGGTTCCCGCAGCTCGTCGAAGAAGGCGTTGGCGCAGGCCTCCAGGGGGGAGAGGCGGGTGGCAGGCGTGTACTCCAGCAGGCGGCTGCACAGCGAGACGGCCTCCAGCGGGGTCCGCGGCTTGAACACCTGGGGGGCCAGGGAGGTCACTGTGGGCACAGCCCCAACCCAAACCCCACCCGGTCAGCCCAGGACACAGTCCCCCTCGCTACGCAGCCACACCCGCTTCTCTGAGCCACGCCCTGAAGCTGTGAGCTTCCCCAAGGCAGTGCCCCCCCCCCACATACCTTTAGCCAGGGATGTGCTTTGATCTGGGGGAACTTGAACTCTGTGTAGTTGGGGTTCATCTCTCGGATCTGCTCCCGCGTCGGCGTCCCCAGCACCTGGGGGTGTGGGGGGGGTAACCCATTACAACCAGTTCCTGGCAGAGCCCCAGCTACTCCCAAGGGGCATTTCCTGACCCCATGGACTGGGCACGTTCCCCCCCTCTGCAATGCCTGCAGCAAACCCTTGGAATGAAGGCCCCTAAGTTCCCGGTAAGGCCCCCTCAATGTGCTCCAGCCCATGTCTCCCCACTCTGTGAGTGGGGTCTAGTGGTTAGAGCAGGGGTGCTGGGAGCCACGACTCCTGTGTTCTCTCCATGGCTCTGGGAGGGGGGTCTCGTGGGTTAGAGCTGGGGGGCTGGGAGCCAAGATGTAAGGGGACTGGGAGGCAGGACTCCTGGGTTCTCTCTGGCTCTGGGAGAAGGGTGGAGTCTAGTGGTCAGAGCAGGGGGGCTGGGAAGCAGGACTCCTGGGTTCTCTCTGGCTCTCAGAGGGGAGTGGGGTCTCCTACCTTGATGATTTCCACCAGCTGGTCCACTCCGCTGTCCCCAGGGAAGATGGGCTGACCGAGCAGCAGCTCAGCCAGGACGCAGCCCGCTGACCAGATATCTGGGGAGGGACAGGGGGCCATCAGGACTCCTGCCCCCCCCCTCGCTGTGTGTGGGAGCAGAGGTGATGGAGGGGGTGGGAGCTCACCTATGTTGGACGTGTAGTCGGTGGCCCCAAAGATGAGCTCAGGGGCACGGTAATAGCGGGAGCAGATGTAGGAGACGTTGGGTTCACCCTGCACCAGCTGCTTGGCACTGCAAGACCAACCGCCCACGGTGAGTGGACCAGCCCTGCCCCCACGTCGGTCCACGCCCCTCGCCCCTCAGCCAGACGGGTGCGCTGTGGCCGGGTCAGACCCCAGGTTGGCCCTCGGTCTGCGTGTGGGGTCAACCATCTCACCCTGGCAGACACCCCTCCCCGTACGCGTCGCCCATGCTGGTCAGGGAGAGACTGTCCCAGGAGCCCACCCCTTCCCCGTCTGCATGGCTCTCGCACCAGGGCCCCCCCTGCACGGCTCTCGCACCAGGGGGCCCCGGCTCCCACCTGCCGAAGTCGCACAGCTTGAGCACGGCGGTGTCGGGGTCCACCAGCAGGTTCTGGGGCTTGATGTCGCGGTGACAGACCCCCTGGGAATGGATGTAGGCCAGGCTGCGGAACAGCTGGTACATGTACACCTGGCAGGAAGGGGGAGATGGTCACAGCCAGCCTGGGGGGTCCTGCCACTGCCCCCCTCCTGTGTGTGGCTGGCCCCCGGCTCACCTTGACGTAGATGACGGGGATGGGCTGCTTGGCCTTGGTGAAGTGGCGTGCCACGCGGTACACTGTCTCGGGCACGAAGTCCAGCACCAGGTTCAGGTACACCTCATCCTTCTGCAACGGGGCTGGGTGAGAGGGGACCCAGGACCCTCTGCGCCCCCCGCAAAGTCTCATGGATCCTCCCTGTTGGGGTTGAGGGGACCCAGGACACCCCCCAAGCCCTTTCACACAGGGAGGATGCAAGGGGACCCAGGATGCACCCCACCTCCCAGACCTCCGCCCTCCCACATGGACCTATCCTGCCCCCCGGTGCCCTCTGACCTTCTCCCCACTGGAGTAGAAGAAGTAGCGCAGCCGCACGATGTTGCAGTGATCCAGCTTGCGCATGATCTGCAGCTCCCGGTTCTGGGGGGGAGGGGGGAATAAAGACAGGGTGAGTGAGGGAGCCCCGTAAGGATGGGGGACCCCGCCCTGGCTCACACTCCCCCCCCAGGCTCACCTTGAAGCGCTTGTCCTGCAGCACTTTTTTGATAGCCACCAGCTCCCCGGAGTTGGCCAGGCGGGCCTGATAGACCACACCAAAGGAACCGTTCCCGATGACCTTGATATCAGAGTAAGAGACCTCCTGGGGGCGCTCCGGGCCCTGGCCGGGCGTGGCCACCACCGTGCTCACCTTCCCACTGTCCCCTGGGGATGGGGGGGGGGTTAGAGCCACAGCCAGGGACCCCCCAGCCCTGCCCTGTCCACTAGTCCCTAGGGACAGGGGGGCTAGAACACACCAGGGACCCCCCAAAGCACCCCAACACTGCCCCTCCCGTCCCTCCTGCTGGGCCCTGGGGATGCGGGGTTAGAAACACGGAGAGGAAGCCCAGCAACCAGAGAAATCCTGCCATGAGAACCCCCAATCCCCACCCCAGGTAGCACCCCTATTCAGCAGCTCCCCCACAGCAGAGATGGGGTATCCAAGTGGGGGGCTCACCCAAGGCCCTGAACCCCAACACTCGATTCCCAAATCTAATGACAGAGCCACCTGCCAGCCCCCCAACCCTGAATGGGACCCTAGAGCCTGACCCCAACCCCCAGTCAGCTTCACCCCCCACCCCTGTCGCACGAACAGCCCACAGGCTCCTCACACCCTTGCTGAAGTGATGCACTCAGGGACCCACAATGGTTCTTCCACCCCCCATGGAGTCCCCCTTTCTCCTGCCCCCCGCCCTCTTCTAGCGCCTCTTCCCTCCCTACAACGCAGCCTCGCCCCCACCCCCCGAACAGCCTGTGAACCCCTCCCCGTCTACAGCTTCCTGAGCCCCCTGCAGCCCTTCCTGCCCGCCCAGAGCTCCCCATGGGTGCCCCGACTCCCAGTACCCCACTCCTACCCTCCTGCCCCAGCGACCCCCCCATGGATCCCCCGCACCGACTCCTCCTAGACCCCTTTCCTGCCCCAGCTCCCACCACAATGCCTCAAACACAGGCCCGCCCCCAGCTCCCAGGCCTCTCCCCACCACACCCCAGATCCCCCTCGCCCCCCCTCGCCCCCGGCCCCCGGTCCCCATCTCGCCCCCGTCTTGCCCCCCACTCACGGCCGAGTTTCAGGCCCGGCGGAAGGGCCGCGCCCCGCCGCCGGCCGCCCCCCCCGGGCCGCGGGCCCGCCGCCCCCGCCTTGTGCGCCCGGCGGCCCCGGGACGGGTCCGGGCGGGCGGGGGCTCCGGGGCCGGGGGGCCCGCCGCGGCGGCGTCGGCGAAGGAGCTGGTCCGGGCCCGGAGGGGCCGGCGCTGCGCTGCTCATGGCGAGGCCGGACGGGGGGGGGCGGGGCGAGTCAGAGTGCGCCTGCGCCGCGCCAGCCCCGCCCCTTCGGCGCGGGGGCCGCCGGGAAACGGAGTCCGGGCCCCGCCCCCATCTTGCCGCGGGGGGCGCCGGGAAACGGAGTCCGGGCTCCGCCCCCATCTTGCCGCGGGGGGCGCCGGGAAACGGAGTCCGGGCCCCGCCCCCATCTTGCCGCGGGGGCGCCGGGAAACGGAGTCCGGGCCCCGCCCCCATCTTGCCGCGGGGGGCGCCGGGAAACGGAGTCCGGGCCCCGCCCCCATCTTGCCGCGGGGGCCGCCGGGAAATGTAGTTTCCTCCACCGCCACCCGAAGAAACCCGCCTCCGCTCCGGGCCGCGGGTAAAACCATCAGATAAGGGCCCGCCCCCCCGCCAGGCTCGGAACCCAGGCGTCCGGGCTCCCCCCGCCCGCCCTCCCCGGGACGGGGAGTTGGGGGAAGGGCCCGTGTCCGGCAGCGCCCCCCGCCCCCGCCAGTTCCGGCCCTCGGGAGCGAGGCCCCCAGGTTGGCGGTGGGTCCTTGGGGGGCCCAGGCCCTCCCTGCTGGGGGGGTCCAGGCCTCCCCCCCGCATCTCTCCGTGCCCCTGGGCGGGGCTGCAGCGCTGGATCCAGCCCCGTGGGGTCCAAGGCCCCCCCCGGCATGGGGCCCCCCGCCTTCAACCAGGGCCAGCCCCTCACCTCAGCACGCGCCCCCCAGCCTGGCATGGGCCCCCCCGCCCCGGTGCTACAGAAAGAAGCAAAGAGCGACCAAGTGTCCAACTCTTTTATTGGTTATTTTTATACATTCGTAACCCGAGCCCCCCCGCCCCCCCCACTGTACAGGAATTTCAATGAGGCTTCCCAAGTCACCCCCAGCCCCTGCTAACTGTGGGATCACAGCCTGGAGTCTGCCCCCCTCCCTGCTTCCAGCTCCTGCTCCACCAGCCCCACGCTCAGGCCAGGCTTCAAGCCCTGCCCCCCAGGACAACTGGGGGGGACCCAGCTCCCACCATGCACCAGCTGCACCCACACCACTCAGCCAGGGCCCAGCCCAATTCACGAGAAGCCCCCGCTTCTCCGCCCCCCCTTGTCACTACAGGGAAGCAGGGGAATAGCTCCTGGGGTCCTTGCAGGCATTGGGAAGTGGGGGAAATGACAGTTCAGGTCCTACCCCATTGGGGGGGCATGGGGTCCCTACTCCTCCCACCCCCATCCCACACAGACAGTACTTCAACAGGCACTTGAGATACCCCCCAGCTCCCCTGGGGTGGCTCAGGGCTGTGGCTGCACACACCCCACTCATTTTTGGTTATCTAAAGCCATCTCGAGCACCCCAAGCAATCTGCAAGCCCCCAAACGCCAGACTGCCACCCCCCATAAAAGAAGGGGCCATACAGCCTCATACAGACCAGTCTAAGCTGGGGGGAAAGGGAGACGCTAGGTCCATAGGCCACAGGGGGCACAATATGGGATCCACTCTCTCCCAGGACACAGGGCTAGATGGACCTTTGGTCTGACCCCGTCAGGCCATTCTTATGTCCCCCCAGCCCCACTAATATGGGGGTGCTGCAGGAGTGGTTTCCATTTCTGATCCAGCCAGACAGGGATTAAAGAGAGTTCATTGTGCTTTAAAGCCTGTTTCCCCCCACACGAGGGGAGAGGGACATTGAGATCCCTCAACATCCCCCCCTTAAGATGAAAACACCCCCCCTCCCCCAACAAGGCAGCAACTGGATATAAACGAGAGGATTCAGGGGTGGGAAAAGGTTAAAAAAATTCTACATGATATAAATTCCCAGGGTCACCTCCTCTTTAAAAACCAGAGACCCTGAAAGGAAAGCTGCCCCCAGATTTAAAATCATCCCCCCAAAAATATATATATGTATGTATATGTATACTGAAGTAAAAACAGGTGAGCGCCCCCCACCCCATTTCAACGTACAGGATCCCGGAGAGGTGGCGGCTCAGGGAAGGGTTAAAATCTCTGAGTTAAGGCAGAAGACGGCCCCCCAGCCCCCCCTGGGGGCACCAGCACCAGCTCTACAAGTCCTTGTTCTCTAGCGAGAGCTGGGCTGTGGCGTGGGGCAGGTCGGTGCTGACGCGCCGCCCACCTCCAGCTGGGGGGTCCCCACCCTCCCGCTCCCCCTTCACCTTCTTGTCATCCGCCTCTTGGAGGCCGCCCCCCCCACCCGCCTCCAGCCGCTGGTCCTCACTCCAGCGCCGCTTGAAGCGCAGCTTGAGGGGGATGCACAGGCCGCTCTCCTCGCACTGCCGGGGGGCCAGGGGCACTGGGGGCTCCCCAGGCTTCTCGGACAGGGCAGGGGGAGCCTTGAACACCTCCTCATCTTCCTCACTGACATCTGTCACCTCCACCGTCACCTCCTCCTCCTCCGACTCCCCCTCTGAGATGGGCTCCACCTTGATGCAGGGCAGCCGGGGCTCCGGGGTGGCCCCTTCACCGGGGGGCGCCGGTGCCTTGTCCCGGTTCCGCCGGCCCAGTGGGGGAGGTTGCAGCTTGAATTTGAAGGGGGCAGGGGGCTCCTCGGGCGGGGGCGGCTTCTCAGGGCGCTGGGGCTGGGGCACGAGGATGTGGGGGTAGTGGAGGAAAGCCCGGGGGCTGAGGTGGTAATTGTAGACGCTCTGGGTGTGTGCCTGCAGGTAGCGCTTCATGTCCTCGGGGTTGAAGGAGAAGTGGGAGCCGCCAGGGTACATGGGGCTCAGGGTGGGCGAGGGGGTGTAGTTCATGTGGGTGGGGGTGAGGGGCAGGGCGGGCGACAGCTGGGGGGGCAGCAGGGCTCCAGGGCCGGCCATGGGGGACACCGGGAAGGGGCTGAGGGGCTCGGGCCCGCGGGGCCGGGGGTAGGCACGGAAGAGGCTGTCGTGGGCCAGCCGAGGGTGGGCAGGCAGGGGGGGCCCACGGAAGCCACCCCCTTCACCTGGCCCCCCGCCCCGGCGCCCTTCCTCGCCCAGCGGCTCCTCCAGCTCCGAGGTGGCTGAGGTGGCGTCGCTGCAGTCGCTGACCGAGCCGCGGGCGAGGCGCCGCGCCACGGCCGAGAAGACGCCTGGCGAGCGCAGCTCCTCTGCCCCGGGCGAGAGCACATCCGGCGTGGAGGGTGGGAAGCGGAAGTGGGAGCCACCCGAGGGCACTGGCGGGGCACTCTGGGGCACGGGGCCACCTGCCACAAAAGGAGAGGGGTGAGGGGGACCCCTGCCACCTGCCTGGCCTCCCAGCACCACCCCATCTTCCCCCCCAGCCCCAGCACCACAGCCCCACCCCAAGCCTGCCCAGTCCCCCAGTACCAGCCCCATCCCTTCCCACCTCCATAGTCCCCCCAAATTCAACCAACCCTCTCCCATCCTCCACACCCACCCTTTGCCCCCCCAACTGCCTCCATCCCCCCATCCATCCTCACAGCACCCCCCACCATGCCCCCACTGCCCCCCCTATTTTCCACCAAGTCCCCAGGCCCCAAGAGGTGCCCTCTCCCCAACCCTCCCCACTGCCGCCCCTCACCTGCCAGGCCCATGTCGATGAAGGGGTAGTTCACCAGCACCAACTTGTTGAAGTTGAACTTGTAGGTGAATCGTTTCCCTTTGGTTTTGTGCAGGATCCGCTTGTTGTAGTAGTATCTGGAGTGGGAGTGAGAGCGCCAGGACCATCAGCCCCCCATAGACCCCCCCCAAATCCCTCCCCCAGCCATAGCTTCCATTCCAGGTTAGAGCTGGGGGCGGGGTGAGGGCCTGGGAGCCAGGACTCCTGGGTTCTATCCCCAGCTCAGACACCGACCAATGTGTGCTCTTTCCCTGCCTCAGTTTCCCCACCGCCCTCAAAGTGTCCCCGCTCACCTCAGCGCCCGGCTCAGCTTGTCGTAGTTCATCTGGGGCTTGCACTTGCGGACGCCCCACAGCCGCGCCACCTCGTCGGGGTCCTTGATGACGAACTCGCCGTAGTCGCCCTGCCAGGCGATCACATCGTGGTATTCCTCCTTGCGCAGCAGCTCCAGGATGAAGTGCCACAGCTGGATCTGCCGTGAGCCGGGGCTCGACTCGGGCTTGTAGGCCCAGTCGGGGAAGGCAAACCCTGCAGGGGGGAGGGGCGAGCTGTTAGCCAACACAGGATGGGGAACCCGCCCTTTAACGTCTGCTTCACATGGGGGTCCAGAGATGCCCAAACTGGCCCCCCTCAAAACAAGATGACAGGAGCCAGGACTTCTGGGTTCTCTCCTGGCTCTGGGAGGGGAGCAGGGTGTGAGGGGTTAATGCCACCCATGCCAAGTCCTGGGGTGTAGGCACAAGGTGTGCGCGTCATCCCCACCCCGGGAGGGAACAGGAAGCTGCTGGCCGCCAGGAGCCTGGGAGACCCGCCAAGCTGCTTCCAGGCTGGGGCCACAGGCCGGCTGGACCACCCCGCCCCGCCCCCACGACCTGCAGCTCCCCCATTTCAGGGCTCACAAGAGGTCCCTGTGCCCCCGGGGGCTTGCACCACACTCAGTGGTGGCTGCCTCACGCATGGGGCAGAATCCAACCCCCCAGCCCTGTGAGACGGGGTCGGGGGTGTCTGTGCTGCGGGCAAGCACCTCCCAGACGAGCTGCCCCTGTCCAGCCCCCTCCTCCCACTGCCTGCCATCCTCTCCCCCCGAACCCCCCAGCTTACACCACCCACAGCCTGGCAGGAGGCAGCACCTCCAGGATCAGAGTTTGGGCTCAGCCCCCACCCGGGGGTCTGGTCTCTGCCCCTCACCCCCCCAATAGGCCATTTCCCAGCATGCCATGGGCCAGCCCCTGATTGGCTGAGCCAGCAGCATCTCCCACAAACCACTGGCCCCCCAAAATAATGAGGGGGAGCCCCAGCCCCTCAACCTGCCCAGCTCCCGCAGTACACAGGGGCAGCGCTGGGCAGCACCCCCCACCTTGTTAACCCTGTCAGGGCCAGACAGCCCAGCCGGGGGGTGGGAAGCTGACCACCCCCCCCCC
>NC_133779.1:62038486-62040823 GCF_003597395.2 Chelonoidis abingdonii | reverse complement strand
GGGGCTGGTTATACAGGGACCCTCACACACACCAGAGGTGGTTGCATCCCAGTGCCAGGTGAGGGTCCCTGTATAACCAGCCCCCTACGCCCTTCCCCAGAGGTGGCTGCATCCCAGTGCCAGGTGGGGGGGGCAGGGGCTGGTTATACAGGGACCCTCACACACACCAGAGGTGGTTGCATCCCAGTGCCAGGTGAGGGTCCCTGTATAACCAGCCCCCTACCCCCTTCCCCAGAGGTGGCTGCATCCCAGTGCCAGGCAGCGGGGTGGGGTGCTTTATAACCAGCCTCTGCCTCTCACCCCATAGGGACCGTGTCTTAGTGCCAGTATTGCCCTCAGATCTAGGGCGAGGAGCCACTGGAAGGAGACATCCCTCCCTCCCCCCAAAAGACCTCTCCAGAAAGATCAAGTGGGCAAAGTGAGCAGGAAGGAGGAGGGACCATGGGGTATGAAACCCCCCACCCCCAAATCCCCACTAGCCCCAGCCAGATAGCTGGAAGCTCCCCTCCCCCATGGGCCCCTCCCCCCAGCCTCTGACTCAGCCCCACTTACACACAGGGGCCTGTTCTTGCTAATTAGCCCAGGGAGGGGGGGGGGCTCTGACATCAGCCGCCTGCAGAGATCCTGTGAATGGGGTCACTGTTCCCCGGCTGGCGCGGCCAGACACGCAGGGTGACCCCCCTCCGCAGCCCCCCCCAACAAAGCCCTCCCCAGGTGCAAGAGCTGGGGGGCCCCCCAACACAAGGATATGTGAGTGGGGCACTGGGTGGGACACCCCCATGCCCTAGGCTTCCCCCACCCTACACCCATTGAGACTTTAGGGGATAGAAACCACAGCCCCATATCTATGGGGTGAATAACCCCCCCCTTACTGCTGTAGGGGAGCTGACTGAGGCATGCTCCCCCCTCCCCAGACAGTGGCACCCCCACTCCAATGGCTGTTGGTGTAGGGGAAGTGTTCAAAGGGGGTGATTCCTAGATTCAGGCCTGGGGGTAGCCCCCAGCCCCACCTCTGTAAGAAAGAGCTGAGGCAGCAGACCCCCAGCCAGGAGCTGGTGCATCCCCCCATCCCAGGGCACTCACAGAGCCCCCAGCAACCCCCTTACATCACTGCCCCCCCCAAACACACTCCTTGAGAGGTTCCCAGCTCAGTGCGTTCAGGGGTGTCAGGTCTATGCCCCCCTACAAAGGCAGAGCAGCCAGTGACTAAGCGGGTGCCCACTCGCCCATCCCTGTGGGTGCCCACCTCCCGCCCACCGACCCCCATCCCCCGCCAGCTCTCCGCTAGGGAGAAGGGGGCGGGGGGGGACGACAAAACCACCGTCTGCTGGCAGGCGCAGCCCCCGGGTCTGGCACGAGCCGCCGGCAGCCTGGTGCCAATGGGTGGGAAGGCCAGACGCCGGGAGGGGGGTGTGCTGCCACCCGGCCCCCCCCAGGCCTTGCCAGCTGCAAACTCCTGGAAGCAGGTCCCCCCCCCCCAGTTATGTAACCTAGCTGCCCCATAACATCCGCTCAACTGAGCTGGGGGGAGGGGGGAGATGTTGGATCTGGGGCAATTCCAGAGAGTTGGGGGGCTGGAATTTGCCGGGGTTCAGCCCAGAGGCAGCCTGGGCCACCTCCCCCACCCGGTCCCTGCCCACACACAATGCACAGACTGTTCCCTGCCCGCCTTCCAAGTCTCAACTCCCGGCCAAGCCCCCCCACATTTTCCACGGCTCCCTAAGTGCGGGCACGTCTGGGGCACAGCAGAGAGACACGATTCACCTCCTTCCCCACCCCGGGGTAGGGGGCAGGACCCCCACGCCCATGGCCGGGACTCCGGACCTGGGGGAGCGCCACTGAGGTTTTGGCTAGGGGGAGTAGGTGGCATCTCGAATTGGGGGGGGGAAATGGCGTCACTGTCTCTTTAAGCGCACCCCCTCCAAACCGCACCACCTCTGTGACTAATCCCTGGAGCCAGCAGCTACCAGAGCCGGGATCGAATTCCAGCCCCCCACCCCCCCGAATATTACATCACTCCCATTCCAGCAGCCTCAAGCCGCAGCCTCCGGCCAGGGGGGTGCGGGGGGGGGCAACCACATCACAGCAGGGTGTCTGCGCGCTGGAGGGGCCGCCCAGGCCCCCCCGCCCCCCCAGAGCCTTCAAAACTGGGGGGCTCAAATTGCAGGGTTGTACGAAAGCGAGGGTCGCCAGCAGAGACCGGGGGCGTGGGGCGTATAAAATCCGCGAGCTCCGATTTCGGTGGGGGGATCGGTCGGTCTGTCCGGAACTTTCCCAGAGTCGAAAAAGTTCTGCAGCCGCCGCCGCCACCTCACTTATGGGGGGGGGGGGGGGGGG
>NC_133779.1:62034904-62036073 GCF_003597395.2 Chelonoidis abingdonii | reverse complement strand
GAGACAATGGGGCTGGGGTGGGTGGCGCCAGGGGGGAGGGGGAGCCCAGCACAAAAGCAGCCAGGGGGAGGGGAAGGGGGGGCAGGTCCCTGCAGAGGGAGTTCCCCCCCCCCCCGCACAGGCAAGCGGACGGGGCATTTTCAAGCAATGAAGCCGCTCAATCTTCCCCCCACCAGGCCAAAGTCCAGCAGCAGAGTGGACAGTGAACCCCCCCACCCCACGGAAAGCGGGTTGTAAAGTGGCTTCTCCCCCCCCCTCACAAATCCAGCTCAGCCATAGCACAATCGAGCCCCCCCAGAGTAAAGTCCGGAATTAAGGCTACACATTTCCCCCCCCCCCCCCGCCAGGTCTGGATTTAAGGTGGTATCAGCCTGTTTGTAGTTGAGGAGGGGATCTACCTCAACGATAACTACAACGCCCCCCTTTTCGGTGTGCTGGGGGGGTAAACCTGCCGATTAACCCCCCCCACACCCCCGCCAAGGAAGACAAGATTGGTGCTGGGTTTAAGGTGGTATCGTCCTCTTAAACGTTAAAAATGTGGGGGGGGAGAGAATTCCAAGCGGCTCGGTCTCCCTGGACGGAACACACCCTGCCGCCCCCCCAACACAAACATTAAAGGGGGGGGCAGATTTCCCCCCCCTCGCGCCCGGCGCCACCTTAACGCCGCGTTGTTTGTCGGAAACAAAAAGTTCCTTTTCGAACGTTGAGTTTCCAGTTCGGAACTTTGCAACTTTTCTCTGCCCGGGCCCCGCGGGCGGGGGGTAGGAGCAGAGACAACCCCCCAGACCGACAGCGGGGGGGTGTTGCTAGTCCGGCGGTATCGGGGTGTGCAGCCCCCCCGGCAAAATAACGCGCCCCCTCCCCCCACATGCCCCCTACTCCACCCTCCCCCACATGCCGAGAGGCGGAGTCACCCCGGAGCCCCCCAAGCTCCCCTCCCCCCACGCGCGGGGCCCCCCACGCCGCGGCCCTGGCAGCAGCTGGGGCCAGGAAATGCAACAGGTCCCGCTGCGCCAAACTCCGCCGCCGCCTGTCCCGGCCGCCCCACAAGCCGCGGGGAGGGGGAGGAAGCCCCCCACCCCAGACCCCCGAATTTTCCAAACCCCCGCGCTCCAGCCGCCTCCATCACAAGCGCCAAGAGAGCCCTGCGAGCCCCCCCCGAGGCCTCA
>NC_133779.1:62006092-62032649 GCF_003597395.2 Chelonoidis abingdonii | reverse complement strand
GGCTGCGGGTCGGGAGTGAGGGGCACCGGCAGGGCTGGGCTGGCAAGGGGCTGCAGGTCGGGAGTGAGGGGCACCGGCAGGGCTGGGCTGGGAGGGGGCTGTGGGTCGGGAGTGAGGGGCACCGGCAGGGCTGGGCTGGCAGGGGGCTGCGGGTCGGGAGTGAGGGGCACCGGCAGGGCTGGGCTTGCAGGGGCTGCGGGTCGGGAGTGAGGGGCACCGGCAGGGCTGGGCTGGCAGGGGGCTGCGGGTCGGGAGTGAGGGGCACCGGCAGGGCTGGGCTGGCAGGGGGCTGCGGGTTGGATGTGCGTGTGAAGGGTTTGCCTGCCTGCAGGGGTCTGGGAGCATGTGTGCAAAGTGGGGGTGGGGTGCGTAGAGGTGGGGGTGTGTGCAGTGCTGGGTGTGTGGGGTGTGCAAGATGCATTTGGGGGTGCAGGGGGTGCAAGGTGTGTTTGAGTGTGCAGGGGGTGTGGAGCGTGTGTGGCTGCAGGTAAAGGGCGTGAATGTGCAAGGCTGGGTGTGCAGAGTGGGGAGGGGGTGTGTGAGCCTGGGGTATCTCTGCGGTGACCTAGCCCTTGCTGAGGGGCAGAGGGAGTTCGGTGCCTGGTGGGGGGTCTGGGCATGGGGGGTATGAGCGAGCCCGTGTCGCTGTTGTGGGAGACCCTTCCCTGGCTGTGGGGAAACATTTGTGTGTCTGCATCTGGCTGTGTGTGGGTGTCAGGTGTGGGTGTGTCCTTGTGTGTCCATG
Source organism: Chelonoidis abingdonii (assembly GCF_003597395.2). Classification (NCBI taxonomy): domain Eukaryota; kingdom Metazoa; phylum Chordata; order Testudines; family Testudinidae; genus Chelonoidis; species Chelonoidis abingdonii. Next base: position 62,031,904 of record NC_133779.1, on the reverse strand, counting down.
TTCATGTGTGTGCGTGTCCATGTGTCGCACAGTCATGGAAAAGTCAGGCTGGAGGTGATCTCAGGAAGTCAGCAAGTGCGGCCTCTGTGCCGAGCCAGGACCCAGAACCTTCAACCCGTCCATCCGTGTGGCGTGTGTCTATGTTCCTGTGTCCATCCATGTCATGTGTCCATATGTGTGTCCCCATGTCTGTCCTTGTGTGTCAATGTGTCCAGATCTCTGCGTGTCGTGTTTCTGTGTGTCCGTCCATATGAGTGTCATGTGTCCATGTCTGTGTGTGTATTGTGTGTCCATGTGTCTGTCCGTGTCTGTCGTGTCCATGTGTGCATCCCTGTGTCCATCCATGTGTGTGTTTGTTATGTTCGTCCATCCATTCGTCCGTGTGTGTCATGTGTCCATGCATTTGTTCTTGTGTGTGTTCGTGTCTGTGTTGTGTTTCCCTGTGTCAGTCCGTGTGTGTGTCTGTGTTGTGTGTCCGTGTGCGCGTGTGGATCTCTCCGGGCCCCTCCCCCGGCTCTGGCCCACGTGGGGCCCGGGGGGGTAATTATAAAGGTGTTTGTTTTCGATCGCCTCATTTAGACACAAGTGGCTTTTGTTTGGTGTGTGCACGTGTGCGTGTCTGATGCAACCACACACTTCTCAGAGAGCAGGAAACATTCTCCCCTCGCATGGGAGCGGGGCTGACCCCGCACCTGGGGGTCAGAGGCCAGGGGATCTCCTCCCCTCCCCCCCCACAGCAAGGCCCAAATTACTCGGGTGGAGATTCTGATTCCTAAATCAGGTGCTCAGTCGGAGGAGGGGGATGTGGGGGGACACTTGCTCTGAGACAGCGACAAGATCACTATTAATTGGGTTGTTACCAAGGCCTGAGGCAGCTCCCATGGGGAATTTCTACACAGGTGTGTGATCTAGAGGAGAGCGTGTGAAAGGAGAGGGGGGTGTGAGCAGGTGTGTGAGAGAAGGGGAATCTGTGTGAGAGTGTGCAAGGGAGTGAGTATGTATCCAAAGGGGATTCATGTGTGTGCAAAGGAGAGGAGCGTGTGTGCAAGGGGATGTGTGAGTGGCCGTGCGGAGGAGATGAGTGTGCATCTGAGGGGGTGACTGTATATGGAAGAGGCCTTGTGAGTGGGTGTGCAAAGGATGATGAGTGTGCATGAGAAAGGAGGAGGGGTGAGTGGGTGTGCAAAGGATGATGAGTGTGCATAAGAAAGGAGGAGGGGTGTGCAAAGGATGATGAGTGTGTATGAGAAACGAGTGAGTGAGTGTGCAAAGGGAGAGAGGGTGTGAGGCCCGCGATGGAATCTATGTGTGCAACAGGGTGTGATGGCCTGGGTGTGCCCCTTCCTTTGCACGCATGGATGTACCCCAACCCCCCCCCCCCTTACCTTGCCCTCTCCAGGTGGGTCTATCCCATCTGTGCTCTAGGGAGGGGCACTGGCAGCACATGCTGGAGGCTGGGGGGGTGCTGGGGGACAGAAGTGGGGGTGGTGGTTACAATGCACCAGAGACCCCTAAATAAATAGCACCTGTGACAACTCCCCTTGCTGGGCCACCCAGCCCCCTAGAGCCAGGGCTCTTGCCCCATCCCCTCACAGCACCCCCTGCTGTGGCAGCCTGGGGCTGGAGTAGCCGGGAGCCCCCTTGGGTCCCCCTGTGTTGCCCTATGTCCCCTGGCTCTGAGGGAAGCGCCCCCTATTGAGTGGACGCCTCGGCCCGGAGCTGCCCGTGTGCCTAGCGGGGAGAGGGGCTGGAGCAGCCGGTTCTGGGCCCCAGGTATAAATAGCTTCCTTATAAATAATGCAGGGTTATTCTCGCTATAATTATCGGCTGGGAAGCCTGTGGCCGGGCAGATGCATTAGGCACAGTGCCCCTGCCCCTCCCCCTGTGCCCCGACCCCCCCAGCCACTCCCCACTTGCTTGGGGGTGAATGGCAAACCAGAGCCCAAGAACGCTAGCCACAACACCCCCCACCCCCCACTGCAACTGGAGGAATGGAGCTTGTCAGGGCAGCTGCTGAGGGAAGCTCACAGCACGGTCCTGGCTGGGCACTGCCCCAGGGAAGATCAGGGCACCAGGCCCCCGGTCGGGACACCTGCTGAGGGAAGTTTGCAGTGCTGGATTCCTGTCTGGGCAACCGCCCTAGGAAGCTCACGGCGAGCGGGTCCCAGCTGGCACTGCCCCAGGGGAAAGCTCACAGCAACAGGCCCCCCGGCTGGGCATTGCCCCAGGGAAAGCTTGCGGTGCCAAGGTCCCTGGCTGGGCACTGCCCCCAGGAAAGTATCACAGGCGCTGGGTCCTGGGCTAGGCACTGCCCAGGGAACTCGCAGCGGCGGTTCCCCGGCTAGCCAGCTGCCACACGGCATCCGGGTCCCTTTTTTTTCCAAAAATTTACAGATTAGACGACATGTGATTCTACATAATGAATCATGGCTGCTAATTATTGCCTGTCCCCTCCCCCACCAGCCAGCCTGGGTGTTTTGCAGCCCAAGGAAAGGCAGTGTCTGGTCCCGTTCTAGTGGGGAACTGAGGCATGGGACAGCAAAAGGACGCTGCTGTATCTCGGGCACTTGAGTCACGTATCAAAAGAACCCCAGGAAGTACCTGGCTCCCACCCGACCCCCTCCCCCACAGCCACTATTCCCCACTCCCTCCCCAAGAGCAAGGGGAGAGAACCCAGGATCCCCTGGCTCTTCAGCCCCTCCCTTCCGATCTAACCACCAGCCCCTACTCCCCTCCCAGAGCTGGGGAGAGAACCCAGGAATCCTGGCTCTCAATGCCCCCAAATACCCAATAGTCGGAAAAGCTCCAGGTCACTTAGGAGGAAAAGGATGGATGTGGCAGGCGTGAGAAGGTGGCTGGGCAGGTGTTATCGCTTTCCAATGGCCCCCACCCCTAGGGAGGAGCAGTGCCTGAGCAGGTATTTGGCTCCAGGGTGGGGGTTCCTAGGAGGAGGGAATGACAGTGTGGGAAGGGGGAGTGTGGGGCGGGCAGGGAGCACAGGCCGTGGGGAGGATGCGGCTGGGGCTGCAGGGTGGGCACCGGCAGCAGAAATAGCCATGGGAGGCAAAAGGAAAAGTTTGTTCCTGCCGCTGAATTAGCAGGGGCTAAAAACAGCTGCTGGGAAATCTGGGCCCGTCCCCAGCCCTGGATGGCAGCCAGCTGGCAGAGCCCCGGCCCAGCCCTGCCCTGCCCTGCCCTGGCTGCCACATTGCGGGCAAGGCAGAGTCCTTGCACGGGCTCGCACCAGCCTTCTCACGCACAGGGGAGAGGCACATGCCTGCAGGGCCTCGCATGGGCGCAAGGCTTGCCTGGCACCTGGGTGTGCACCGGCGTGCTCTCTCGCATATGCGTGCACCAGTGCCCTCTTGCACAAGCAGGGGCATGCACCAGTGTCCTCTTGCACAGTTGCTCACACAAGCTGGTGCCACATGTGGTCATGTTGCACACTCACTGACACAATCAGGCACAGTCATTCTTTCACACACTCATTTGAACAAGCAGACATGCACACAGGCATCCTCTTGTACATTTGCACATACACACTTACAACCAGGCTCACATAAGCAGAAACTTGCTCACTAGCTGGGGCACTGTTGGGGGGAAGTTCGCAGCATTGGGGTCCCCAGCTGGGGCACTACTGCAGGGAAGTTCACAGTGCCAGGGTCCATGGCTGGGGGTACTGCTGAGGGGAAGCTCGCAGCACTGGGTGTCCTTCTTGGTCTGCAGAGAGAGGAGAGGTCTGGGTCAGTGATGGAAGGGTGGCTGCAGGGACTGGAGCAAGTGGAGGGGCAGGAGAGGGGAGGTGGGAGCAGGGATACGGTTGAGGAGGGGGAAGGAAACCCAGAGAGGTTGGGGTTAGGGTGGAAGTGACCACCATGTTCAGCTCCTAGGCGCAAGGGTGGTCAGGGAAGCCCTGTGGGCTGTCCCCACCCCCAGCACCAGCTCTGCAATCCCATTGGCCAGGAACCACAGCCAATGGGAGCTGTGGGGGTGGTGCCTGTGGGCGTGGTCAGCACACACCACGCAGAACCACCGGCCACCCCTGTGCCTAGGAGCCGGACATGGCAGCCGCTTCTGGAAGCAGCGCGGAGCCAGGGCAGGCAGGGAGCCTGGCTTAGCCCAGCTGCATCACCAGCTGGGAACTGCCTGAGGTACGTGCTGCCCACCCAGAGCTGCACCCCAAACTCCTGCCCCAGAGTCTGCACTCCCCACTTGCACCCCAAACTCCTGCCCCAGATTGGAACCCTCTTCCACACCGTAACTGCCTCCCAGAGCCTGCACCCCTCACTCCTTCCCACACCCCATCCTCCTGCCCCAGCCCCTTGCTCACCCCCCAGCCTGGAGCCCCCTCTTACACCCTGAACCCCTAATTTCTGGCTCCACCCCAGAGCCCACACCCCAACCCCTGCACCAGCCCAATGAAAGTGAAGGTGGAGCAGAGCAAGCAATGAAGGGAGGGGGATGGAGTGAGTGGGGGCGGGGCTTCAGAGAAGAGGCGGAGTAGGGGTGGGGCCTCAGAGAAGGGGCGGGGCATGGGTGGAGCAAGGGTGTTGGGTTTTGTGTAATTAGAAAGTTGGCAACCCTATTTGGGGTGGGGCGTGGGACCCCTCCCCTTGGAATGCACTAGTCCCAATGACAACTCACCCTCCCCCACCTGGGCTGATAAGAGATAAGACAGGACAGGTTCTTAAAGGGCCAGCACAGTCGTGGCACCCAGACCCCTATGGTAGCCACCCCAGGGGACAGAATGTGCATTGCACAGGTTCCACTAACAGGGCATGGGTGTGTGTGCGGAGCAAGCTGCATTGTGCACATGCAGAAGTGAGTTACCGTGCAACCAGCATTGCCTCGTGGCTGTGCGATTGCCTTCACTCTGGGGTGGAGAGTGGCCTCATGTTCCTTGGTCAGTGGTGGGCAACCTGCTGTCAACGCTGGCAAAATGTCTTGCAGTCCCCAATCAGATTACCCTGATGGGCTGCAGGTTGCCCACCACTGGTGTGGAGTATCGCATTGCATGCACTGTGTGTAGATTCAATTTCCTGAGCTGCGTGAGGCTGCACTGCATGCACCACTGCCTCTGTGAGGGGGCGGCTGCATTGCATGCACTGCTGGTCTTTGCATTGCATTCTGTGTCTGTGTGTGTGTCTGTGTGTGCGCACAGGATATAGAACAGTTTGTGGGTGGATGGGGAGTTTAATTGCACTGGAGCAGGAGGGAGTTGTACTCCATGCACTGGTTTCTCTGCATACATGGAGTTGCATTTTGTGCACTGGTGTCTGTGTGTAGGAGACTTGCATTACATGTGCTGGTGGTCAAAGTTTTGTTGCATGTATATACGCTGGTGGGGGCAGTTGCATTCCCAGCACCGGGCCCGGGCAGGCAGGGCCAGCTTTAACAAGTGCGGGGCCCCATTCGTACTCACCCAGTGGCACTCCAGTTCTTCGGCGGCACTTCGGCAGTGGGTCCCTCACTTGCGGTCTTCTGCGGCACCCAAGGACCCACTGCCAAAGACCCCAGGAGCGCTGCAGGGTGAGTAAAAAATTAAAAAGGCGCCGGCGTGGGGCCCTCTTACGTGCTGGCATGGGGCCCGATTTGGGGGAATCAGGTGTATCGGCCTAAAGCCCGCCCTGCAGGCATCTGTATCTGTGTAGTTGGGAGTTGCATTCCATGCATCAGTGTTTCTGTATAGAGGGTGTTGCAGTGTATGAACAAGCAGATGGACATTGTGCTGCATACCCTGCCACTAGTACCTGTGCGTGCAGGTTACATGCCATGGACTGATGAAAGGAGTTGTAGTCCATGAACCATTTCTGTGGAGCGAGGGAGGGTAGAGCAGCACTCGATGTGCAGATGTCTGTCCATGATGATAGGGGAATTACATTGCATTGCATGCGCCCATCTGTGTGGGTGAGTCTCTGCAGTCCAGGCACTGGTGTCTGTGCGGGGGAAGGGGAGGGGGATTGCATTGCCTACACCAGTTTCTGTGCCCAGGAAGTTGAATTACATGCACCCGTCTCTGTGAGGGGGTAGGTTATATTGCATCCCCAGGAATCTGTGTAAGGAAGGGGTTGCATTGCATGCAAGTGTCGGCACAGGGTGATGGTGTCACATTCCATGCAACTGTGTGTACAGGGGTTGCATTGAGTGTACCTGTGCATGCACAAGAGGGGATATTGCATAGTACGCAGCAGTCTGTGTGTGGGAGAGTTTGCATTGCATGCAGGAAATGTGCGCAGGAGTCCCATTAAATGCAACCCCATGCACACCACTGCTTGCAATAAATGGACCAGTGTGTGGGTCGCATAGCATGCACTGGTGCACACACAGGGGCGCATTTAAAAAGCACCCGTGCACACACGTGTGCATGCCATGCAACCCCTTGCAGGCATGTTGGAGCATCCAATGCATGGACCAGTGTGTGAGCTTGCAGTGTACGCATTGCTGCGCGCAGAGCGGTTGCACTGCATACAAAGGGGTGTGTGAAAGGCACTGCCCTGCATGCACTGCTGTGTGGGTGGGCCGCGTTGCATGCATCGGTGCGCGCGAGGTATATACGTTGCATTGACCGCTCCGGTGTGCGGGCCGGTTGCTTTGCATGCACTGCGGGCGCGCGGCGACGGGATACCAGGCTCCAGCGTGTCACACGCACTCCGCCCCGCCTTCCTCCCCGGCCTGCCGGGGGCAGCTCCTGATTGGACGAGGGCTCTGCCACTCCTAGCCAATGGGAGCAGAGTGCGATGACTTCATCCCTCTGTCGCCCCGGGCGCGGATTGGCTGTGGTCAGCCCCGCCTCCGACCCCCACGTGGGACGTGTGTGTGTGTGTGTGTGTGTGTGTGTGCGCGTGCGCGCGCGCGCTGGGGGCGCGGGGGGGCGAGGGGGTTCCCGGTCCGGGCGCTGATTGGCTGCGGTCCGGGCCGCGGCGGCTCCGCTGTTGCTGAGAGGAAGCGCGAGGAGCCCGGACTAGGCGCGACGGGACCTGGCTGGGAGAGCCTGCCGGGTGAGCTCATGAATATGTCAATGAGATGCAAATGACATGCAAATAACCCGTCTCCAGGAAGACGTCCGGAGGGGGCACCTGCCCTTTCCCCTTGGAATTTCGCTCCCAGGCCCTGCGGGGGGGGGAGGTGGGGTGGAGCCGCCGCGGGGGGTGATGGGAGTCGTAGTCTTGCCGCGGGGGAGGGAGCAGCCCAGGTGCCTCCCTGTGGCGGGCCACGGCGGGGACTACATCTCCCAGCATGCACGGTGCGGCACCAGGCCTGGATTGGAACGGGGGTAGGTCGCGGTGGCTGCTGGGAGATGTAGTCTGGGGAGCCCACCGGAGGGGACTACATCTCCCGGCAGGTCCCGCGGGAAGCGGCCGCTCTGCATGCCGGGAGCCGTAGTGATTCCGCGGGGAGGGGACGCGGGGGCTCGTGCCGGGATGCGGACTACAACTGCCCTGACGCGCGGCGCAGCCTCGCGCTTCCTCCTCTCCCAGCGCCAGGTAAACAAGTCTGGGCCTGGCCCCGCCCCGGCCCTTCTCTGCTATTGGCTACTGTACCTCCTGCCCCGGCCTCCTGTGCCCGCTATCGGCCTCTCATTGACTACTGTAAGTGTCACTCGAAGGAAGGGGCAGGATGAGCCTGGGCTACTACTCGCCTCTCCTCGCCTCTGATTGGCCACTGCCACTGCCACTCTTCTAGGGTGGGCCGTGTGCATTCATGCCTCGTGTCCGTTGGACCTCGCAGCTGCCAGTCAGAGGTTTGTGAGCGCTGATTGGCCGGCGGCTCCAGCTGGTCCAGATTCATTCACCATTTTGTCTGTTGGAGTAAAAGGGGCTCGGAGGGGCCGAGAGGGGCTCGGGCTGGACCATCCCGTGGTGCAGGGGGGACCGGGCTGTACCAACCCCCTGGATAGGGGGTAAGACTCTACTCGGCTCCTCCTCGGACGAGGGGGCAAACAGGTAAGGGGGCCCCGAGGCGATACCAACCCCCCCATCAGAAAATGGGGGGAGCCCCCCGGGCGGTACCAACCACCCCCCCTCAAAATGGGGGGAGCCCCCCGGGCGGTACCAATCACCCAACTCCCCCATCAGAAAATGGGGGGGAGTCCCCCGGGCAGTACCAACCACTCAACCCCCCCTCAAAATGGGGGGAGCCCTCCCCCGGACGGTACCAACTATCTCCTCCCAAAAATGGGGGAGCCCCCCGAGCAGTGCCAACCAACCCCTCCTCTGAGAATGGGGGGAGCCCCCTGGGGTGGTACTGACCCCCCCTCTGAAAATGCGAGGAGCCCCCCCCTTCCCCCCCGCGGCGGTACCAACCTTCAGCAGTGGGGCAGGAAAGGGCTGCACCATTGTTTGTGGGGTGGGCAAGGGGGTTGCATTGCTGTTAGGAGATGGGGTTTCCCGGGTCAGGGGGACCCCTGGGACAGTGTTATGGGGTGGAGGTGGTGAGTCACTCCGGAGACCCCAGCATGTGTGTCTGGGGGGAGAAGGGGGTTCTCTGGGCCCCCCCCAGGGCATGGGGGATGTCAGGATGTCTTAGGGGGCTGGGCTGTCAGTGTTGGGGCGGGGGGAGGCTGGAGCTGGGGGAGATGAGTAGGCAAAGCAGAGAAGGGAGATGGGGCTGGCCCAGGGGGTGTTGGAATTGGGGTTCCCTGGTACTGGGGGGGGGGGGTTGTGTTCTGGACCCATTTCCTCCCAGTGGTGCCCAGAGGGGCCCCGCTAGGCCAAGCGGCCCAGGACTCCAGGGGAGCCTGGCAGGGATCAGCCACTGTTCCTCCTTCTCTCCATCTAAGGGGAGAGGGGTGACATTCCAGCCACTCCTGGGGCTCTGCCTGAGATTGGGGGGCAGGGATGGTCTCGGGGCATCTCAGCAGCTGGGACGTCCCACCCACATTTACACACTCAGGGGGAGGGAGACTTTAAGATCTGCACATGGGCAGAGAGATTTCCCCCCCCACCTGAACAACCTTGGTTAACCTCTCCCTGCCTGGAGTAGGCTGGGCTGGGCCAGGATTCGGGGCAAACAGGTAAGTGAGAGGGCAGACTTAGCCCTATGCCATGAACAGGGTGTATAAGGGGATGTCCCTTTCCCACACACGGGCTTACTGGCCCCCCAGGAACCCACTTCCTCCCCCATTCCCCATGTGTGGGTGGACACAAGGTCCCAGCACTGCCTCTGCCCCCTGGGACTATACACACAAACTCCCTCCTGCCAGTCGGGATGTGGGGTGGGCCAGGGCTGGGTTAGTAGGGCTGTGGGTTGGGGTTGAGGGGCCCTGGAAGAGCTGGAGGGGCAGGGCTGGGCTAGCAGGGAGCTGTGCGTTGGGGTTCAGGGGGCCCAGGGTTGGGTTGTCCAGCCCTCACCCCTTGACATGGTCTTCCCCTCCTTTCCTCCCAGGTCTTGTGTGTCCACCCGGCCTGGAGGCTGGAAGATGAAACCTGTGAGGAAGGCTGCCAGCTCCTCCTCTTCCTCCTCGTCCAGCAGCAACAGCCGATCTCCCCCGTCCACCCGGGCCAAGACCCAGAAGCGCAGGACGGTTGAGGGGGGGCCCAAGTCGGCAGGGGAGGAGGAGGGGGTCAGGGGAGGCGGAGAGGAAAGTCCTGCCCAGCCCCTGCCCTTGCCGGGCCCCCATCTCATGCCAGTGAAGATGGACCCCGGCTCGCGGGAGCTGCCTGGGCGGCAGAGTGACCCCTATGAGCCACCCGACGGGGAGCCGGGGTGCGACGACCCCCCAGGGGAGCCTCCTCTGAGCCGCAAGACGGCCACCTTCAAATCCCGAGCCCCCCGCAAGAACCCAGCGGCCGGGGAGGAGTGGAGCGGCTCTGAGGGCTCCGGGGCGCCAGGTGAAGAGGGCACCGGGCACTGCCCCTCCTCCAGCACCGACACGGCCAGCGAGCACTCGGCTGATGAGGATGCCAAGGGAGCTGGGGGAGAGTTGTGGGGCACGGCCCCAGGCCCCAGCGACTATGACCTGCGCCTGCTGCGCTCGCAGCGGGTCCTGGCCCGGCGCCAGGGCATCTTCCAGCCGGCTGTGGTCAAGCACATCCGGCGTGGCCAGGACCTGGGAGTTCAGTTCACCGGCGACCGGGCCATCACCTACTATGAGGGGGCGCTGGGCTCGGGGGTCCTGGACGTGGTCCTGGACACCACGCCTCTTGCGACCACTGTGGCAGTGGGGGCCCATGTCTGCGTCTGCGTGGCCCCCGAGGAGACAGCCTACTACGAGGGCATCGTGCTGGAGGTGAGCCTGAAGCCGGCCTCCTACAAGGTGCGTTTTTCCGGCCCCAGCCCGGCCCCCTGCAAGGACACGGTGTGGGTGCCACGCTCTGGCCTGCGGCTGTTGCGCCCACCCTGGAGCCCGGCTGTCGCCGCACCCCCCAAGCCAGAGGAGGAGGAGCCCCCCTGCCCTGAGCCCAAGCAGCCAGAGGACGCAGAGGTCTCCAAGATCAGCGCTGGCGTGCGGGGGGCTGGGGAGGAGAAGCCCCCGGCCGCCGCCCCGCAGCTGTTGTCACCCCCTAAGTCCCCGGCCTTTGCCCGCCTGCCGGAGCAGGCCTCTCCACTGCTCAGCCCCGAGGCGGGCGGCAGCCGCAGCAGCAGCGTGGTGTCGGTGGAGAAGTGCAGCACGCCGGGCTCGGCGCGCTCCCGCACGCCTCTGACGGCCGCCCAGCAAAAGTACAAGAAGGGGGACGTGGTCTGCACCCCCAACGGCATCCGCAAGAAGTTCAATGGCAAACAGTGGCGCCGGCTCTGCTCCCGCGAGGGCTGCATGAAGGAGTCCCAGCGGCGCGGCTACTGCTCCCGCCACCTCTCCATGCGCACCAAGGAGCTGGAGAGCCTGTCGGAGGGCCGGGCCAGCGGGCTGCGGGAGGGCAGCGCCGAGTTCGACTGGGATGAGACGTCCCGCGACAGCGAGGCCAGCAGCGCCCGTGGCGACTCCCGGCCCCGCCTGGTGGCACCAGCCGACCTGTCCCGCTTCGAGTTCGACGAGTGCGAGGCGGCCGTCATGCTGGTGTCGCTGGGCAGCTCGCGCTCGGGCACCCCATCCTTCTCGCCCGTCTCCACCCAGTCGCCCTTCTCACCCGCCCCCTCGCCATCCCCCTCGCCCCTCTTTGGTTTCCGGCCCGCCAACTTCAGCCCCATCAACGCCTCGCCTGTCATCCAGCGGGCAGCTGCCCGCAGCCGCCATGTCAGTGCCAGCACGCCCAAGGGGGCGGGGGGCGGAGTGCTGAGCCCCGAGATGCTGCACCACGCTCCTCACCGGGAGCGGCACTCCTCAGGCATCGTGCCCACCTTCCAGACCAACCTGACCTTCACCGTGCCCATGAGCCCCGGCAAGCGCAAAGCGGAGGCACCCCATGGCGGGCTAGGTGGGGGCGCCGACTTTCAGAAGAGTGACAGCCTGGACTCGGGGGTGGAGTCGGTCTCCCACACCCCCACCCCGTCCACACCTGCCGGCTTCCGGGCCGTCTCGCCCCCCGGCCCCGGGCCCTTCTCCTCCCGCTCTCAGCAGGCCTCGCCGCTGCTGCTACTCTCCCCGCCAGCAGGGCTGACCTCCGACCCCAGCCCCACAGTGCGCCGGGTGCCAGCCGTGCAGCGGGACTCTCCCGTCATCGTCCGCAACCCTGATGTGCCGCTGCCCTCCAAGTTCACAGAGAAGCCGCGGGAGGGGCAGGCTGGCAGCCCCCGGCTGGGCAAGGTGGGCACCAAAGAACAGCTGCAGGTGCCGGTGCCCATCAATATGGGGCGGGCGCTGCCCTGCAGCCAGCCTAGCGCTGTCCCGGCCCCAGAACAGGCGCCCCCCGTCTTCAGCGTCTCCTCCCCCTTCCAGCCGGTCGCCTTCCACCCCTCCCCAGCCGCCCTGCTGCCTGTCATTGTGCCTAACGACTACTCCGGGCCGCCAGCCCCCAAGAAAGAGATCATCATGGGCCGGCCTGGCACAGGTAAGGGACCTCTGGGGGGGCCTCAGGCCTGGCCTCAGCGCGGTGCTGCAGGGAGTGGGGTGGGGTCTCAGGAGGGGGTGCTCTTCGCTCTCGTATACGTTGCTCTTTAACCTGGATATCTGTGCTGGGAGAGGAGTCCCTGTATGAACCGCTCCTGCGCCCCATCCCAGACAGGGCTGCATCCCAGTGCCAGGTGAAGGGTCCCTGTATAACCAGCCCCTGCACTCAACCCCAGAGGTGGCTGCATCTCAGCGGTGGGATGGAGTTGTGCCTTTGTTTGAATACTAGTATGTGGGCTCAGCTCAGCTCTCGACATTGATCTCTAGCCTAGTTCAGCCTAAAAGTTAACTCCCCCGCCCCACCATGCCCTCTGGCTGGGGAGGAGCTCTGGGGTCAGCGGGTGGGATAGGAGGAAGATGCTGAGCGTGCACAGCCCTGGGTGTGTGTGCAAGAAATGCCAGTGCCCTGAAGGGGATGCTGTGTGTGTCAGTGCTTCTGAGTGTGTGTGTGTGTGTGATGCTGCCTGGCTCTGGGGGCCTGGTTCCCCACGTGGCTGTCACCACACCCTGCTGGCATCCGCCCCCACTATTCTGTGCTAGCCACGCTTGCTCACCTAGGCTGGTGTGGGGCGTCTCGGCAATTCTCCATTGGGCTTGTTCTTACGCAGGCCTGGATCTCTGGTGCAGGGCTTGCACGTGGGACTCACATGCTCAGTTTTACACAGTCTGGGGCTCTTGGGGCAGCATTTGCACCAGGGGCTCGCACACTAGCCCTTTCGTACGCTCATTCATGCACAGGTCTGGGGTTCCCAGTGCAGGGTTCACACACTCGCTGTCGCACTGAACTGGGGCTCTGGTCAGAGGCCTCCATCCTGGGCCGGGTCTTGTGGAAGTGGGGGGGAATCCCTGCGGGGGTGGGGCCCAGCTCCCTGCCCCCGGGGTGTGGGTGTGAACAGGCAGCTCCCTTGCTCCCCTCCCATCACCATCCCTGCAGTAGTGGGGATGTAGTTTGCCGTCTCCTGGCAACTGGTAACCAGAGCGACCATCTCCCTGTGCTCCTAGCCCTGTCTCTATTTATATTGGAGCGAGAGGGGTGGGTGTGCAAGTGGGCGTGCGATGGGGTCGCACAAGTTCAGGGGACATGACGGAGCCGGCCTCTCCACCTCCCCTGCGGATAATGCATGTACACAAGCTCTCCTCAGCACATGTGTGGCTGGCACAGATGTGCACAAAAGCAGTTGCACACGTGACATACTTACATGGAGCACAGTCATGTGCACAAGTGTTACGCCCGGTTCACGTATCATTTGCCTGGACAGCATGTTTCACAGACCCTCTCACCTTAGTCACAGTCCTGTGGGGCAGACGTGGCTCTGCCACACCTAACACACCGCAGACTTGGCACAACACTGTGCTCTCACCTTGCCTGCTGCTCCTGCACACTTGTGCACACCTGTCCTGGCAGCTCCAGGCTGTCAAACGTGCACAGCATGTAAACCGATGCCTTCCCATTCCCACAGACACGTGTGTGTTATTCACACCGATGCTGGGTAATGGCACCGCCTATCTGCACCTAGGTCTCACAGCAGTGGGGCTAGGGGAAGGGGGCGCAGGCTTACACCAGCCCTCAGCCACAGCGTCATGCTCGCCGGGCCGGAGCACCTGCTCACATGCACGGGGCCCAGTGGTCCTGGGTGTCTTTGGCGCAGCCGTGCTTGGGCAGCTTCACACACATGGCGTGTTCACCCGCCATCTTGCACTCTTGCACCCCTTTGCACTTCCTCCGTCCCTCCCCCATGCGCTGTCATCTGCTTCTGCATGTTCACCTCCCCCAGGGCGGTGTCTCACATGCTCACACTGGCATTGCTAGGGGGGTACTTGGGCCCTGGGTCACCCTGGAGACCCATGGAGTCCTTGGCAACAGCTGCTGCTTTCTGGGGGTGGGTGTCTGGGGTTGCCAGGGAGACCACATCCTTCCCGTGTGGGGCAAGGTTGCCCTGGGGGTGGGAGGGCAGACAGGTTGCCCCCTAGTTCCTTTTGTGCCCTCATGGTGGCCCCCCAGTCCCCTGGCTGTGAGATGGGTCCCTGGTGGCCACTGGAATGTCCCACGGGCCATCCCCCCTTGCCACCCCCTAGAACTGCATGGGGGGACGGGGACCCCAAGCCTGTGTGTCCCTGCCGCCCCCTGCTGCAGGGGCTGAGTCCTGCTCTGTGCGTGTGTGTCTGTCCCTGTCCCTGCTGCCCTCTGCTGGAGGGGATGGGCCCTGTGCGCTCTGTGTGTCTACGTGTGTGTGTTACTCTACATTGTGGTGGTTGTGTGTGCGTTGTGGGCTGTCTCTTGCTGGCTGTGCGGCGTGTGGGTTTTTTTTCTGTACAGGGGGTGCGTGTTCTTATTCTTCAGGTGTGCGGCTGCGTTGCTAACTGTCTTGCTCTCGTTGTGTCTCTGTTCTACGTGTCCGAGTTTGTTAAACTGCAGCTGTGTTCCAGTGCATTGGCGTGTGTGTGTCCCTCTCAGTGTATCTTGTCTCTTTTGTGGGGTGAAGGTGCGTGTGCATGTCGCCTACTGTACATTCGTGTGTCTCTCTGCGTGGGTGTGTCTCCAATGTGTCTGTGGGTGCTTTGTGGGGGGCTGTATGTCTCTTGCTTGCAGTGTGGGTGTGTTTTGGGGTGGTGTGTTTCTCTCTCGTGTGGTGCGTGTTTGTGCCCCCCCAGGAGTTCTCAGCCCAGGGCTGTGTGTGTGTGTCGGGGGGGGGTTGCTGAGCTCTCTCCGCCCCCTACCCCATTGACCCAGGTGGGGGTGGGGGAGGAACAGCCTGCCTGGGGTGTGGGCAGAAGCCGTGTTGACTCACACTGGGCCCAGTAGCCTATGTGGGGAGCATGCATGGCCCCGGGTTGGCAGGTCCCCAGGACGTGGGGGCCAGGGCCTCTCTGGCAGGGCCGGCTCCTCCCCCCACCCCTGGGTGTGGGGGGAGGTTATCCCAAGAATGCAGCTGGGCCCCCAGCGAGTGGTTGGCGGGAAGCCAGCGCGGAGCCAGCGCCCCTAGGAGCGTGCATCTGTGTGTGTGTGATAGGAGCTATGTGTGGGTCAGCCTGTGTGTGCATAGCCAGATGCATCAGTGTCTGGGTGTGAGAGTGCAGGGTGTGTGTGTCTCCAAGTTGGTGTGTGAGTGGGTCAGCATGCCCAGTTGTGTGAGTGAGAGAGAAAGCACATGTGTCAGTGTCAACATGCCCACGTGTGTGTGAGGAGTGTGTAGATATGCACAGCTCTGTGAGAGTGAATGTGCACAGCTGGGTGTGAAAACATGCACACTGCTCTGTGCATGTAAACGCAGGTATTGGTGTGAGAAAATGTGAGCATTTCATGCCCACCCGGGGCATCAGTGGGAGGCCTGGGTGGGAGTGTGGTTGAAGCGCAGGCATGTGTCACTGGAGAGCACACACTGCTACGGGTGTGTCAGCTGCAGGAGTTTGGGCTGTGTGAATGTTAGAAGTGCACACGAGTGTCTGTGTGGAGCGTGAGTGAGCATGTCAGACATGCACACGAGCATGAGCAAGCGCACGAGTGGAGTGTGGATCGTGAGCTAGCGTGTTAAATGTGCACAGGAGTGTGTGGTGTGTCAGATGTGCACACGAGCCGGTGTGGATTGTGTGTTAGACAGGCGCACAAGGGTGAGTGTGTAGCATGAGCGAGCGCACGAACGGGGTGTGGAGCGTGAGTGAGCGTTTTTAACGTGGACAGGTGCGTGCGCGGTGAGAGTGTCAGGCGTGCACACGAGGGTGGGTGGAGTGTGAGTGTGTCAGGCGTGTGCACGAACGGGGTGTGGAGCGTGAGTGAGCGTGTTGAACATGGACAGGCGTGTGCGCGGTGTCAGGCGTGCACATGAACGGGGTGTGGAGCGTGAGTGAGCGTGTTAAACATGGACAGGTGTGTGCGCGGTGAGAGTCAGGCGTGTGCACGAGGGAGGGTGGAGTGTGAGTGAGTGTGTCAGGCGTGCACACGAAGGGGGTGTGGAGCGTGAGTGAGTGTTACATATGGACAGGCGTGTGCGCGGTGAGAGTCAGGCGTGCGCACGAGGGAGGGTGGAGTGTGAGTGAGTGTGTCAGGCGTGCACACGAACTGTGCGCGGTGAGTTCAGGTCCGGAGTGCGCACGAGGGAGGCGTGGGTTGTGAGTTGAGTGGGTCAGGCGTGCACACGAAACGGTGTGTGTGATGCGTTGGTGGGCAGCGTGTTTAACAAGGACAGGCTGTGCGCGGAGAGTAGTTCGCTGCGCACGAGGGTGGGGGTGGAGGGTGTGTGCAGGCGTGCACACGAACGGGGTGTGGAGCGTGAGTGAGTGTGTTACACATGGACGCTGCTGCGTGGTTGGGGGAGGTGGCGGGTGGGGGGGGAGGGGCGGGGGTGCGGGGGGGGGGGGGGGGGGGGGGGGTGGGGGTGAAGTCAGACGTGCGCACGAGGGTGGGTGGTAAACACATTTGTAGCGGCTGCTTCATAACCGGGAGTGGTGGTCAGGCCGTGCCCACACCGGAAGGGGTGGGTTGTGTGTTATTCTCTCTTTCCAGGTTTCACCCCACAACGCGATGAGTGAGCCGTTTACACATCGCGGCAGTGGCGTTGTGCGCGGTGTGAAATTCCTATACGGCGGTGTGCGCGTAGAAGTGATGGGATGAGAGTCGCTGTTCAAGGAGGCATGAGTCTTTCGTTAACGCGCACGAACCGTACAGGAAACTCAGTATTTAGTGGGCCATAATAATTCGATGTGATTAGGAAAGTAAGTGGCAGTAGACACTAACACATGAGCTCAGCAATAGGAAGAGTTAAGGCCTTCCAGCGTTTAGCGCTCCGCCGAGACAATCTAAATGTGGCAACGCCTCTTGTACTTAATAGTAGCGTAGGATGAGAGGCTCTGAGATACTAATTAAGAGTGAGTTCAGCGGCATGGCTGAGTAAGCACGCTATTGATCGGTTTCTCTCGAATTTCAGTTCTCGTAGGTTCAAATCTTGACGCATCGGTAGATTTGGTGTTTACTCTCTTAATTATCCGAGACCTCTTCTATCATTAGGGTGGACCTTAAGTGTGACTAGTCTAGCTCGCACTCGAGTATCGGGCCTGGGGCCCGCCAACAAAAAATACTAGGGTTTCAGGCGTCACCCACGAGACGGGGGTGTGGCGGATGTAGTGAGTGTGTTAATTGGTAACAGGCTTTGATGCATCGGTGAGAGTTCCAGGCTTGTGCCGTCACGAGCGGGTTGCGAGGTGGAGTGGCATCTCCTGTATCAGGGCATGCCATAACGGCGGTGTGGTGCCATGACCCACGTTGTGGCGTGTCACACATGGAAGCGCGTGGCGTGGTGAAGTCAGGCGTGCGCACGAGATGTGGCGGGTGGGTAGGGTGTGGACAGGTCGTGACACGAAGGGTTTGGTGGAGATGCGCGTGCGTACCTGAGTTGCGCGTGTTACACATGACAGGCGTGCTACGCGCTGAGAGTCCGTGCGTGCGCCGTGAAGCGTGGGTGGAGTTGACGGCCCTGTGTCAGGCCGTGCACACCACGCAAACGTAGGCGGATGCGTGAGTCATTAATCTGAATGACAATGCGAGCCGAGACGATGACTCCGTTGACGATCGCCTTGCATGCCATGGTCCCATTTGTTAGTATAGCTTCCATTGCGTTGAGGACTGACAAACCCGGTACTCTCAATTCCGTCAACCACCCACCCCAGAGGTCGGCCCCCACCCCTCCGTCCTCCCCCTCCCCTCCAGCCTAACCCCGCGAGAACCCGCTCCCCCTCGGCCTGGCCCCCCCAGCCCCCCCGAAACCGGGCCACGGAGGTGCCACCACCTGCCCCCCAGACCCGACCGGACCCCCCTCGCCCCCGCGGTCCCCCACACAGTACTCCGGTCACCATGAGGAGAGGGGGCACCCGCCTCACCTGACCCCCACCGGCCCGGACAGGAGGACCGCACCCCTGGGCCGCCCACCCGCCCAGAGGGCCGCCCCCCCCCCCACAGGCCCGGTACCCGAGGGAGGGGGCCCCGCGCCCCCCCCACCCAGGCACGGACGCCCGAGGTCGGCGGCGGCGGGCGTCGCGGCCCCCCGCCCGAGTTCCTCACCCCCCCCGGCGTGGCGCCGGAGCTGATCGCACCTGCACGTTGATGCGCAGCCCCCCTCCCGCGGCCCCACCTGCAGGTTGAGCGCTTCGTCATCGCCCGGTGCCGCGGGCCGGCGCCGCCGCCGCGGGCTCACGCGGTGCCGCCTGTGTCCCCGCCGCTGGAACACGGCTTCCTCCTCGTCCCCCCTCCGTCTCCGCAGGCTCCGCAACCCCCCCACGCCCCGCTTGCCGCCACCCTGGTTCAGCCAGTGCAACAAGGCGCGCGCCACACGCCGCCCGCCCTGTGGCGGCCGCGCCGACGCCGCTGGGCAAGGACCTGGCGCGCCCCCGGCGCCGCCCTGGCTGTCCCACCCCGGCAGCCCCGAGAGGGGCCGCGCAGCCCGGCCCTGCGCGCGGCGCCCGGCAACCGGGCCTCGCCGCGACACGCGGCACTAAGGGCCTGGCCCGGCACGGCCGCAGCACACAACCCACCACTCATTGGCCATCCCTGGACGGACACTTCCGCCCGCTCCCCCTACCGCGGAGCGGCACCTGCGCCGCGCCACAAGCGGCCCAGAGTCCACGCGCCATGTCCTACTCCACGCTCAACCCCTTCGTTGCACGCCTCGACCACACACTACTCCCACCCTCCACACACGCCTGTCTATGATATGAACACCACTCACGTTACTACGCTCCTCCCACACGCCTCACTTCCGGGCCGCTGACAACCACTCCACGACCCACCCTCGCGACACGCCCTCTCACTCGGCGCACGCCGTCCCCATCGTCGTTAACACGTCAACTCATCGCTCCACACCCCTCTCTTCCTGCGCACGCCTTGAAGCAGCACTCCACCACCCATCTACCCGCGACCTCTCAGCGCTCTGATCCGTCAAGGTTGTAGTACACGGCTTCACTCCACTAATCCCCACCCCACCGAACGACAAACCGCACATATATCACTCACGACTATAACTCGCCTATCGGTGATCAGGGCTCATGGGTCGTCCACAGTAGCACTATCCCTAGCTGTCAGGCCGAACGCCCGGCGAGCCGCGTGCAGCCTGTATCAGTTTAACGCGGTCCGCAGGATGCATTCGGATCATAAAAAAAAGAAAATAGATCTAAATACCTTCCAATGATGACATGGATTGTGTGATGCAACGTGACCGAGATGCACTCTGAGATAGAGTCCGGGGGGGCATCATCCCGAATTTGACCTTTCCAACACAAAGCCCCCAATCCTCACCCTACGGCACAAATATACCTCGACTGCAAGCCTCTGTTTCAAGAATGAGTTCCCGTTATTTGTGCTGTGCTGGAAACTGCTTTGTACACTGGTTCGGGCTCGATGCTTGATCCATATGTTGGTCTGGTTGTTTTTAGAACCTTATCGGCACGTGCACCGTTTGTCGAAAAATACCCTGGTGGCAGACGAACTGAAAAACCTTTTGGTCACACCGAGCCTCAAACAAATTATTAGACTGGTTATTCTTATTCGGGGTTATCTCAGGTCGGGCAGAAGATAAACTTTTTATTGGATGCAGTTAATACATCTGACCCATACTTAGCTGATGAGAGAAATCACCGCGCATAGTGTTCTCTCATACTCGTACCTCCCTGCTTTAAAAGTCGCGTCCGACTTTGCATTTGGCTGCATGGTTTGTTAAGCCTTGCGCACACTTCTCGACAAGTCACCACACCGCACGCCGTCCAATGAGTGGTAGGCACGTCGACTCGGCGACTTCCACACCCCCTTTGTGTGTGTCACACCTGACACACACACCGTCCTACCAACCCTCACGCGCACGGCTGCCACCACAGTTGACATAACGCTTCGCTGTTCCGGATGGGAGTCAAAACACGACTCAAACTTTCAGCAGCTCTTCTAACACCTCCCATGTTCGGTTTGGTTCGCACACCCTGATGTGTTACTCTTGATTATCATAAGTTAGAGTAGAGCATGTAATCGCACCGGACAGTGGCGAACTACACACCCACACTCCCCCACCCGCGCACACCTCTCACCGGCGCACCATCTGTCCATGGTTTAACACGCTCCACTTCCGCTCGCCCTTTGTGCACACCTGACACAACAACCACTCGGCCCACGGGAAGTGTTGCTGTAGGCGCCTTACTTTGGAGGGAGGGGGCTGCGGGATGGGCCTTTAAGGTTACGAAGAACACAGGGGTCTTTACTGACTCGTTCTATAACCGCTGACACCTCGACGCGTCGCGTTCCCTCAGCTGGAGCTGGCTGTGAGAGTCAGCTTTACGCATTCTCACTCCACGGCTCCACACCCCGTCGTGGAGGTGGACAATGATTCTGAGTTCGAGCACTAGCTGCAGGGTGAGGCGTTTCAGGCTTTTGTTTTAGCGCTTTATGACTACCGAGGGAATCTTGTCCGTGCTTTGGCTTACCTATGCGTCGTCAGCTTCCCTCCTCAGGATCATGCTCTGTGATGTTGCTCTGTTGCCTCACTTGACCAGCTGCACGACGATAGGGGGCTGTGCAGCCTTTACGCCATGCCTTTTCGCCTTTGGATGGAGCGTCGTGAGCGCATGTAACCACGCCTCACTCACGCTCACCCTCGTGTGCACACCTGACACACACACGACTCCACCCACCCCTACTGAATGGCGGCGCCCGCCTCTCACCGCGCACCGCCTGTCCATGTGTACGACGTGAGCGTGGTTACAGCACTGGCTCCTCACGCTCGGCACTCACGCCTCCTTCGTGATGCACAAGTGCGCCTTGAACACCCTCATCAGCCCTCCTACCCGCCTCTCGGCGACCGCCTGCTCTCAGCCGCGCCGCCGTGTCCATGGTGTAAGCACTGTGGCTTCACTTCACGCGGCCAGCCCCCGTGGGCGGTGGTGGCCGCTGCGAGCGTCCGATGCGTGGCGCACCAGTTGCAGACCGAGCTCACGTTACCGGCCAACCATTCCCGGGCGTGCCGTACTCGAGGTACCCGCACACGCCGGTTCGCTGAAGGGTGTGTAACGTCAGGCGTCGCATTCCTCACGCTCCACACCGGAACCGGGTGTGTGGTGGGCACCCGGCGAGTCGCTCGCAGGTTCGAACTGCATCCTGCGCTCGCTACACCTGCGACACGCAGCGTGTCGCTGTCGGTGTACTGGAGCATCGCGCCACGCCGCCAGTGACACCAGCAAGCAGCCAACCCGCCTGGTCGCGACGAGGAGCACGCCCCATCCCATGCTGACGTCCAAGTACGCTGAGCTGTGCTGTCAGGCGTGCACCCACCGTACGGTGGCGCAGGACCGTGACTGTCTCGAGACCCCATGTTAACACATGGACCAGCGTGGTGCACGTGGAGCGTGCGCGCGAGTGGGTGGGAAGATGTGTGTGTGTCAGGTGTGCACAACACAAGGGTGTGGAGCGGTGAGTGAGGTGTGTAACACCAATTGAGTACGGCGTGTGCAGCGAGTGGAGTCTAGAGGGCATGTTGCGTGAGGGGGTGGGTGGGAAGTGATGTGTGTCAGGTGTAATATCTATCTACTGTGTGGCAGAACGACGACGGCCGGGGTGTGGAGCGTTGAGACGGGTCACATTGCCTGTGCTGTGACAATGTCGGTATGCCGCCTCATACCTGACGTCCCACGTGCTCCACACCCGGCTTCGTTGTGCGACCGAACTTGACCATGTCGCTGCGGCACACACTGCCATGCTGTAACAGCGCTCACTTCGACGCTCCACACCGCCGTTTATATTTCGTGCGGGAATGGGTGGGCGTCTCTGGAAATGCAGAATAATACGCCCTGACACACACACGTCCACCACCTACACCGGCACATGCCTTTCTCTCCCGAATGCTCATGCGCTACGACCGTGGGTCCCCCGGTGCAAGGCCGATCTATATGTACCGTTATTGGGATCCAATGGTCGTGAGACTATACCATACAATGCCACCCCTTCCCATGCCCTAATACAACCAACGCATACTTTGCTGCTCATCTAATTTTCTTGCCTTGTTCGTAATCCTCAATATGAATCTAAAAATAAACCCCTGGATAAATGTCTTTTTTTCTATAATTCGCCATTGCATCTATGTGATACTAACGCGTTCTAGCAGACGGAGCAGGTATGTATCATAATTACAAAGAACGCTACGTGCTGCCTTCCTTCCTCACAAGAACACCCTATTACTTCAATAGTAGTCTATGTTGCCCTCTCTCTCTGCTCTACGGTGTCATAATGTCACTCGACGCTCCACCAGAAACCTTCCCAGAGCAGAATGTTTTCATGTCCACGCCTTATCCTTTTTTTTTATTGAATATGGGGATGCGTCTATGTGCCCCCCACAGATGCACCTCACTGGTAGCGTCCCTCACCTTGCCTACAGCTCACTCTGCTGCGTCTTACTTCTCGCTAGACGGCAATCTTCACACTTTACCACGATGGACCACGGATTGTCGTGCGCTCCGCGCTGTTTACCTTCCTATGGCTTGCTCGTCAGGCGTGCGAGCCAATGTTACATCGGAAGGGCACATCACTGCGCGTACGGATCCTACTTCACTCCTGCGTCCGATGTGACGAACGCCCTCCTAGGTTGTGTGGGTCGAGGGGTCCTGGAACTCACTGTGCAACGCCGTCCTCGCATTACTCCCATCATGGCCACAGGATCGTGCGACGGTGACAGTCAGGCGTGCCACCGTATGGAAGGAGGCTGGCACGCGCAGAGCATGTGTTGAGGTGGTGTGTCAGCGCAAGTGCACAAACGAAAGGGTGCTGGAGCAGTGAGTGAGCGTGTTACACATAGGACAGGCGTCGTGCGCCAGTGTGATAGTCAGGGCTCTTATGGATGCTGTGGGCGCTGTTTACGGAGGAGGCGTGGTGCGAGTGAGTGTGTGCAGAAGGCAAAGTTGCACTGGACGAACGGAACTGGTGGATCTCATTTGACTTCTCCCACTTCCTAGTTGTGCGAGCGTGAAGTGAGCGTTTAACACCCATGGGACAGGTCGGTCTACTGTGCGCCATGCTGTAGGAGTCCAGGGCTCTACGGCAGTTGTACACATGCGGCTAACGAAGGGAGGGGAGTGTGCGTGTGTCCAGGCTCCGTGACCATCACGAACGTGCGTGCCGGTACCACGTCTTCGGTGTAAGTTCATTGCAGACCAGTAGTTGTCTGTGTGGAGCGCTGATCTATCATTCGTGACCCACCGTGTTGTCAACACATGACATGTGCGTGTTTGCTGCGAGGGAGTTTGTAGGTGCAGGCAGTCGTCCAAGTAAGCGCGGATAGTTACGATGAGTTTGAGTGAGCGATGGACGGAGTGGAGTGGGGGTGTGCAGCGTAGTGTCACTAGCGAATGGGCGTGTTGACGCAGCTATTCTCTCAATGTGAAGTTTTTAAATGCTGTCTGAGCGTGTATTACACCCAATCTGGACAGCGTCAGAATCAGCTTGTGCCTCTCACAGTAGCAGAAGCTTGTGTGTGACGTTTCTTTTTTGCAGCGCTTTTGCTTGAGTTGGGTTAGGCCTGGAACAGATGTTGTTGTGTACGAGTGTGGCGAACGAAGGGAGAGCTCATGGATGTCGCGAAGCTGTGAGTTTGAAATTGGAACTTCTCTAGTGAGTCCGGTAATTTCATGCGCACTCTAGGTGGGACAGGGGCCAGTGTTGACGGTGAGAGGCTATGGTGCGCGCTGCACACGTGCGGTGAGTGAGAGAGTTGTGTGTGATGTCAGTTTGCTCCACCTCGACAGAACGGGATGTATGGTAGCCGTGATTTGTCTGCCCATACTCCTAATTTTGCTAGACGACAGATAGCAACGCAGTTTCCCGAGTCTCCTGATATGGGCGAACGTGCTACATATGCACAACCTTTGGGACAGGTCCAGGTTTCAGTTCTAAGCGGTGAACTGATCTTTGTTGTTGCCTTCACTCCAAGGCTCAAATTTTTTCCTAAGAGTTGTCAAGCATTGCTGCGTGGTAGAGTGGCATTTCGTGCCGTTTTTATGGCGCTTGACGATCACTGAGGGTGGTGGAGTGTGTGACTGTGTCAGGGTGCACCACAAGAAAGGCGGGTGGTTGGAGCGTGAAAAATTGGGTGTGGAGCGTTTGCTTACACATGGCACAGGCATTCTTGTGTCTACGCAATCTACTAGCGTACCAGGGTGACAGAACAGGCGTCATCTCCTCTCTTGTGCACCAGTGCGCCTTGGACGTGTCCAGTGGGTGGAGGTGTGTGTGTCACGTTTAGCCACCTTCTCCTACGGAACCGGCATGGAGGCCATTGGTTGTGGTATAGCTATGTGATTGTACGCGCGCCTGGCTCTGTTACACTCTTGGAACAGCCGCCGACAAGTCGTGTGTGTCGTGGCGTGCCAGAGGAGTCCCAGATGCCCCGTCTGAGTGAGGGTGGGTGGCAGTGTCGCCACCTTCGCCCTAGTTTCTGTGTTCAGTGTTGTGTTCGTCTGATCGGTTGCTCGCTACATCGAAGCGCGGTGTGGAGCTAAGGAGGTCGATGATGAGGTCGCTGCTCGCCTCACGTAAAATGGACAGGGCGTCACGTGCGCTGTGTGTTGAGAGTAGATTCACGCCACATACACACAGACCACACTAACACCTGTGATACTCGATGGTGTGTCGCTCTATCGAATGGGGTGCCGATTGCCGTGATCGATCGTGTAAGCGTTCGATTACTCGCATTATGGGAACAGGCGTCAGGAGTCATCGGTGGGTGTGAGTTGGAACAGAGGCATCAGGGCAGTGCGCACGAAAGGGGTGTGAGCGTGATGTGAGCGTCGTTACCACTCGGACAGGCTGGTCGGTGCGCGCGTGAGGCCGTCGTGCGCGGTAGGTGGGTGGGTGTGTGTGTTTTAAGGCCGTGCGCGACGAAGGGGCGTGTGGAGCGTGAGTGCGGTGTTTAACACGATGGACAGGGCGTCTCGTGCGCGAGGGTGTGGTGGATCGTTTGATGTGTTGTCAGGCGTGGCATGTCCCGCACACGTGCAGTGGTACCGAGCGTGCGAGACGAAAGTACGATGTGCAACACTCTCTGTTTCATATAGGACTAGTGGCGTAATAGTGTGCGCTGCGGGGAGCTCTCAGGGCTGTTGGGACACGCTGTCGAGGTGATGAGTGGAGCAGTTGAGCCCTTAGTGAGTGAGGTTGGTGTCGAATCAGTGCATTCATTCTCATGTTGATCCGTGTCTGTAATACCAGCTTGGAGTGCAAGAGTGAGACCAGCTGGCGGGCCGAGCGCCGCTACGTGAGCTCTCGTGGCGGGCGGGGACCGAGGCGCCCAGTTTAAGATATATAGTAGAGAGAGTCCACGTCTGTCTTGCGACCGTCTCGGCTAGTCAAGATTTTGGCCCTATCTTGGACCTTGAGCGGGCCCTTACCCTCGCGCTCGCTGCTCCGAATGACTGTCGGCGTGCCTATCAGGTCCTGAGTCACATCGCCCTGATGGTCTGGCTCGGCCACGCCTGCCCCCGCCAATGCCAGCTGAATGTTATCTGTCACATTTCGCCACTATGCGCGTGATCGTCGTGGTCGCGGCAAGCCAATTGGCGCTCCGTGCTGCGGCCCCATCTCTGCTCCATTTTATCAGCCTCTTACACCCTTTCGACGCCTATCCCTCAACTCCTACTCAATTTGGTGGTGACTTTGCTGACGACTGACATATGTGAAGGGTTGCTCTCACTGTCAATAGCTGTTTGTCACCCGTGTACTCATGAGCCGCCCGCGTTAATTTGCTAATGCTGTGATGGAACCCGGGGCAGGCGGCGCCAAAGGAGCGGCAGCTCGCCAGCCGAGTGAGGGCCTG
>NC_133779.1:62002631-62006067 GCF_003597395.2 Chelonoidis abingdonii | reverse complement strand
GTGAGCGTGTTACACATGGACAGGCGTGTGCGCAGTGAGAGTCAGGCGTGCGCGTGAGGGTGGGTGGAGTGTGAGTGTGTCAGGCGTGCACACGAACGGGGTGTGGAGCGTGTGAGCGTGTTACACATGGACATGCGTGTGCGCGGTGAGAGTCAGGCGTGCGCACGAGGGAGGGTGGAGTGTGAGTGAGTGTCAGGCGTGCACACGAAGGGGGTGTGGAGCGTGAGTGAGCGTGTTACACATGGACAGGCGTGTGCGCGGTGAGAGTCAGGCGTGCGCACGAGGGAGGGTGGAGTGTGAGTGAGTGTGTCAGGCGTGCACACGAACGGGGTGTGGAGCGTGAGTGAGCGTGTTACACATGGACAGGCGTGTGCGTGGTGAGAGTCAGGCGTGCGCACGAGGGAGGGTGGAGTGTGAGTGTGTGTCAGGCGTGCACACGAACGGGGTGTGGAGCGTGAGTGAGCATGTTACACATGGACAGGCGTGTGCACGGTGAGAGGCGTGCGCGCGAGGGTGGGTGGAGTGTGTGTGTGTCAGGTGTGCACACAAAGGGGGTGTGGAGCGTGAGTGAGTGTGTTACACATGGACAGGCGTGTGCACGGTGAGAGTCAGGCATGTGCGTGAGGGTGGGTGGAGTGTGTGTGTCAGGCGTGCACACGAACGGGGTGTGGAGCGTGAGTGAGCGTGTTACACATGGACAGGCGTGTGCGCGGTGAGAGGCGTGCGCGCGAGGGTGGGTGGAGTGTGTGTGTGTCAGGTGTGCACACGAAGGGGGTGTGGAGCGTGAGTGAGCGTGTTACACATGGACAGGCGTGTGCGCGGTGAGAGGCGTGCGCGCGAGGGTGGGTGGAGTGTGTGTGTGTCAGGTGTGCACACGAAGGGGGTGTGGAGCGTGAGTGAGCGTGTTACACATGGACAGGCGTGTGCGCGGTGAGAGGCGTGCGCGCGAGGGTGGGTGGAGTGTGTGTGTGTCAGGTGTGCACACGAAGGGGGTGTGGAGCGTGAGTGAGCGTGTTACACATGGACAGGCGTGTGCGCGGTGAGAGGCGTGCGCGCGAGGGTGGGTGGAGTGTGTGTGTGTCAGGTGTGCACACGAAGGGGGTGTGGAGCGTGAGTGAGCGTGTTACACATGGACAGGCGTGTGCGCGGTGAGAGGCGTGCGCGCGAGGGTGGGTGGAGTGTGTGTGTGTCAGGTGTGCACACGAAGGGGGTGTGGAGCGTGAGTGAGCGTGTTACACATGGACAGGCGTGTGCGCGGTGAGAGGCGTGCGCGCGAGGGTGGGTGGAGTGTGTGTGTGTCAGGTGTGCACACGAAGGGGGTGTGGAGCGTGAGTGAGCGTGTTACACATGGACAGGCGTGTGCGCGGTGAGAGGCGTGCGCGCGAGGGTGGGTGGAGTGTGTGTGTGTCAGGTGTGCACACGAAGGGGGTGTGGAGCGTGAGTGAGCGTGTTACACATGGACAGGCGTGTGCGCGGTGAGAGGCGTGCGCGCGAGGGTGGGTGGAGTGTGTGTGTGTCAGGTGTGCACACGAAGGGGGTGTGGAGCGTGAGTGAGCGTGTTACACATGGACAGGCGTGTGCGCGGTGAGAGGCGTGCGCGCGAGGGTGGGTGGAGTGTGTGTGTGTCAGGTGTGCACACGAAGGGGGTGTGGAGCGTGAGTGAGCGTGTTACACATGGACAGGCGTGTGCGCGGTGAGAGGCGTGCGCGCGAGGGTGGGTGGAGTGTGTGTGTGTCAGGTGTGCACACGAAGGGGGTGTGGAGCGTGAGTGAGCGTGTTACACATGGACAGGCGTGTGCGCGGTGAGAGGCGTGCGCGCGAGGGTGGGTGGAGTGTGTGTGTGTCAGGTGTGCACACGAAGGGGGTGTGGAGCGTGAGTGAGCGTGTTACACATGGACAGGCGTGTGCGCGGTGAGAGGCGTGCGCGCGAGGGTGGGTGGAGTGTGTGTGTGTCAGGTGTGCACACGAAGGGGGTGTGGAGCGTGAGTGAGCGTGTTACACATGGACAGGCGTGTGCGCGGTGAGAGTCAGGCGTGCGCACGAGGGAGGGTGGAGTGTGAGTGAGGGTGTCAGGTGTGCACACGAAGGGGGTGTGGAGCGTGAGTGAGCGTGTTACACATGGACAGGCGTGTGCGCGGTGAGAGGCGTGCGCGCGAGGGTGGGTGGAGTGTGTGTGTGTCAGGTGTGCACACGAAGGGGGTGTGGAGCGTGAGTGAGCGTGTTACACATGGACAGGCGTGTGCACGGTGAGAGGCGTGCGCGCGAGGGTGGGTGGAGTGTGTGTGTGTCAGATGTGCACACGAACGGGGTGTGGAGCGTGAGTGAACGTGTTACACATGGACAGGCGTGTGCGCGGTTAGAGGCGTGCGCGCGAGGGTGGGTGGAGTGTGTGTGTGTCAGGTGTGCACACAAAGGGGGTGTGGAGCGTGAGTGAGCGTGTTACACATGGACAGGCATGTGCGCGGTGAGAGGCGTGTGCGCGAGGGTGGGTGGAGTGTGTGTGTGTCAGGTGTGCACACGAACGGGGTGTGGAGCGTGAGTGAGCGTGTTACACATGGACAGGCGCGTGCGAGGTGAGAGGCGTGCGCGTGAGGGTGGGTGGAGTGTGTGTGTGTCAGGTGTGCACACGAAGGGGGTGTGGAGCGTGAGTGAGCGTGCTACACATGGACAGGCGTGTGCGTGGTGAGAGGTGTGCGCACGAGGGTGGGTGGAGTGTGAGTGAGCGTGTTACACATGGACAGGCGTGTGCGTGAGGGTGGGTGGAGTGTGCATCAGGCGTGCGCACGAAAGGGGTGTGGAGCGTGAGTGAGCGTGTTACACA
Organism: Chelonoidis abingdonii; assembly: GCF_003597395.2. Classification (NCBI taxonomy): domain Eukaryota; kingdom Metazoa; phylum Chordata; order Testudines; family Testudinidae; genus Chelonoidis; species Chelonoidis abingdonii. The sequence continues at coordinate 62,003,246 of NC_133779.1, read as the reverse complement.
TGGACAGGCGTGTGCGCGGTGAGAGGCGTGTGCGCGAGGGTGGGTGGAGTGTGTGTCAGGCGTGCGCACGAAGGGGGTGTGGAGCGTGAGTGAGTGTGTTACACATGGACAGGCGTGTGCGCGAGGGTGGGTGGAGTGTGTGTGTGTCAGGCGTGCACACGAAGGGGGTGGAGCGTGAGCGAGCGTGTTACACATGGACAGGCGTGTGCGCGGGGAGAGTCAGGCGTGCGCACGAGGGAGGGTGGAGCGTGAGTGAGTGTGTCAGGCGTGCTCATGAGTGCGTGGGGTGTGTGTGCAGGCGCGTGCCGGGCCGGCCCACGTGGCCCCGTGTCCGGCCGGGCCCCGAGGCCCGGGTGAGGGGCGCAGCGCAGCAGGGCCCGGGCTGAGCGGCCCCTCCTCGCGGGCTGCCGGGGGTGGGGGGAGCAGCCAATGGCTGGCGGAGCCGCCCCCGCCAATGGGAGCCGAGAGGGTCATTTGCATAGCGGTGACGTCGGCGCGGCAGCCAATGGGCGGGCGGCGTGTGTGAGCGCCGCTTATTTGCATGTGAATGACCCGGGGCGGCGGCAGCCAATGGGGCAGTGGGGGGTGATGGGGCCTGCGTGACGCGGGGGGGGG
>NC_133779.1:61918806-62001838 GCF_003597395.2 Chelonoidis abingdonii | reverse complement strand
GGGGTGCGGGGTCCCTCCCCTCTGGGGGTCACCGGGTCCTGTGGGGAGGGACTGGCTGGGGGGCAGGAGAGGGGTGTGGGGTCCCTCCCCTCTGGGGGTCACCGGGTCCTGTGTGGGGGGCAGGAGTGGGGTGCGGGGCCCTGCCTCTCTAGAGGCGCCAAGTCCCATCCAGATCCATGTTTGGAGGCTGGCTTGCGGGGGGCCAGGAATGGGATGCATGGCCCCTCCCCTCCCCTCCCCTCCCCTCTGGGGTACTGGCCCCGATCCAGCTCTAGGGCAGTGGCTAAATGTTTGGGTCACAGCCTCACCACAATGGCTGAGGACTGGATGGGCCACCAGGGCCCCCTGCTCCCCCCGTCTATGCCAGAGCTCCCATTGCCCCCTTGCCGGGCTCCCCCGGGGCAGTCGGGCTCTGGGGCCAGCTGAGCTGGTGCCGTCCCCAGAGTCTGAATTAACTTCCCAGCGCAGATCTGCCCCTCGCCTGCCAGGTGCAGCACGCAGGACTCCTGGGTTCTCTCCCGCCCTCTGGAGAGGGGGTCTGGTAGTTAGAGTGGGGGGAAGCGGGGCTGGAAGCCAGAACTCCTGGGTTCTCTCCTGGCTGTGGGAAGGGAGGGGAGTGGGTGTAGTGGAGTGGGGAGCGGGACTGGGAGCCAGGACTCCTGGGTTCTCTCCTGGCTGTGGGAAGGGAGTGGGTATCATGGGAGTGGGAAGGGGGGCTGGGAGCCAGGACTCCTGGGTTCTCTCTCTGGCTGGCTGTGTGACCTTGGCCAGTGCCTCAGGTTTCCTGCCTGACCCTGCTGCGAGGCGTTGTGCTCTCATGGTCGTGACGCCTTTTGGGGGGTGTGGGTCTGTGCCCCCCATAGCCCTTCAGACCCATCCTCGGTTGGAGTTTGGCACCGTTGTGGGGGACAGGGAGCAGTGACTTGACCCTCTGAGGCTGGGGGGTGCAGCGACACCCCCCCCCCCCACTGAAATCCTCTCCCATCCTGTCCCCCTCACTCCCCCCGCGGGGGATGTGGTCACCGGCCGGAGAACAGGAAGGCAGCGCTGGCTTCCCGGCAGCGCCCCACCACCAGCCACTTAAGGGCTTTAATAATTGAGTTAGCCGCGCACGCGCTCTGCTCCTGGGCCGGGGGAAGCGCCCGGGCGACCTGCAGGCCAGGGGGCTGGGCAGGATCCACGGGCCGGGCAGCGGGGCTGGGGTGGGAGGTGGGTTGGTTCCCTGGCAGGTGGCTGGGGCTATGATGCTGTGTCTTGGGGGGTGGCTGTGGCATGCTGCCTTGTTGCCTGTGGGGAGATCCCCACCGTGGCACAGGCAGCTGGAGGGTGGGCACCACATAGCTGGGGCTGCAGCCGGGCGTGTCCGGCCTGTCCATGTGGGTGCTGCAGCCTGGGCTGAGGCCTATGGGGGTTGTGCCCAGGCAGGGATCAGGGTGGGGCCTGAACAGGCAGGTGTGGGGGGCAGCCTGGGGTCTCACTGGTGGGACGCGGAGGTTGTTGTGTTCGGGTGTCTGGCAGCACTTTGTGTGATGCACGTTGGGCAAGACTCGGGTTGCCGTGGTGTGTTACAGGATGTCCTGGTGTATTTGTGTTTGTGGAGCTGCGTTGCACTGCAGGATGGGGTGTGTTGTGTTATGTTGCATGGCTATGTAGTGTTGCAGTGTGTGCGTGTTGCAGGATGTGGTACCACTCTGTGTGTGTTGGATGGCCCAGCTGCATTATGTTGGGGCATCTGTGTGTGTAAGGGCTGTGATGGGTTGTAGGACATTGTGTTGTGCTGCTGTGTGTATTTCTGTGTTGCTGCAAGTGTTGCACTGTCCTGGGGTGTGTGGCAGGGCCATAGGTGCTGTGTGTGGTTGTGTGCCTGGCCCTCCCCCCACCCCCTGAAGTGCTGCTCGGCCTCAGAGGCCCCGCGGGGAGGGGATCCGCTGGGAATGGAACTGGGGGGGGACATGGTGCTGCGTGTTTTCCTCGTCCTGCGCTCTGAGCTACCCCCTCCAGGGAGTGGCGTGGGGTGATGCCCTACTCTGGGGGGTTGCTGGCTCAGTGCTGGGGAGGCTCCCCTCACCGCATACATCCCTGGGCTTGGCAGCCATTGTGGGTCAAAGCAGAGTCCCCACGCCTGCCCTCCCCTCCTACGGCCTGCACCTCTGGGGCTCCTCCCCTCGTTCAACCCCAGCTAGAGGGGAGGGTGCAAAGGAAAACTCCTGAGTCCTTCTCCATTGCTGGGAGTATTGGGGGGGGGGGGGCATCTGAGCATGGGGGAAGGCCAGGGAGCCCCAATACTGGGGGTACGGTAAAAGGCAGAGTGACCCAGGGGGAGAGAACCCAGGCATCCTGGCTCCCAACCCCTCCTGCTCTAATCCACCAGACCCTACTTCCCTCCCAGAACTGGGGAGAGAACCCAGGAGTCCTGGCTGTGTGTTTAACCCTTTGCTTGCTCTCTCCCTTTCAGTCTGGACCAACGTGGAGCCGCGCTCTGTGGCCGTGTTCCCGTGGCACTCCCTTGTGCCGTTCCTGGCCCCCAGCCAGCCGGACTCCTCCGTCCAGCCCAGCGAGGGGCAGCAGCCTGTCAGTCACCCCCTGGTGTCCAATCAGAACAAAGGTGAGGGTGGGGCAACCCCATGTGGGCCACTTGAGGAGGGCTGGAGAGGGCTGTGAGCCAGCCCAGCTCCTTGCCAGCACAGGGGAGCTGCTGTCTTTTGTGTGTGACCCACCAAAATGCTGCCATGCAGCAAGCAAGGAGTGAAGCCAGCAGGAGAGCGTGGGCTGTTGCATTTCAGTGTGACCCACAAAAATGGCCCCCACTTTGCTGCTGATGGTGGGGGATGGGCATCCTTTGTGTTTCAGTGTGACCCACAAAAAGGGCCCCTCTCTGTCTGGTGTGTTCTCATGGGCTGTTGCTCTTGATCTTTGCCCCCACCAGAGCCTCCAGAATCAGCGGCCATTGCCCATGACCTCCCGGGGGCGGTGGCGGGAGCTGAGCTGGGGGCTTCCCGCCCCAACAGTCCAGCCTCAGCCCCCCAGGCCACGGCAGCGGCTGGAGGGGGAGAGGGCCCCTCCCAGCTCGAGGACGAGGCCCTGGGACCCCCAAGGCTGGACAGTGAGACAGAGAGTGACCACGATGACCCGTGAGTGGGGGAGGGGTTGAGGGACATAAGGCTAGTGTGAGGGGATGGGGGGGAAAGAAGGCTGTCACGGGGGGGTGGGGGCTGGTGTGGAGGTTTGGGTGGGGCTGGGGCTGGCAGGGGGTACGAGAGGGATGAGGGGACATGGGGCTGATGCAAGGGGGATGGGGGACAGGGAGCTGGCACAGGGGACATGGGGCTGGTGCAGGGGTTTGAGGAGAATAAGATACGTGGGGCTGGTGGGGGAGTAAGGGTTGTTTGTGGGGACATGGTCAGGGCTGGCACGGGGACATGGGTTGGGGAATTCGGGCTTGTGGGGTGGAGGCAGGGGTAGGGTTGGGGGTGCGATGTGGGGGGATCTGGGTCAGGGACCAGGCTGGGGGGAGGTTGGGGAGGGGTCAGGGACAGGGTGGGATCGAGGGGCAGCAGGGTTACAAGAGTGACGCCCACCCCACACAGGTTCCTGTCGATCGTGTCCCCCGAGATCCAGCTCCCTTTGCAGCCTGGGAAGCGCCGGACACAGTCGCTGAGCGCCCTGCCCAAGGACCGAGACTCCTCCTCGGAGAAGGATGGGCGCAGCCCCAACAAGGTGAGCGAGACTGTCCCCCCTGGCCGTGTGCATGGAACAGCCCAGAGAGACCAGCTGCCCCCCTATCCCTGTGCATGGAATGGTACAGAGACAAGTGTTCCTGCCCCCCCCCCACAATACTGTGTGCGTGGAACAGCCCAGAGAGACCAGCTGCCCCCCCATCCCTGTGCATCTAATGGTACAGAGACAAGTGTTCCTGCCCCCCCGCCAATACTGTGTGCATGGAACAGCCCAGAGAGACCAGCTGTCTCCCATCCCTGTGCATGAAATGATACAGAGACAAATGCTCCTGCCCCCTCCCCCCCCAGTGTTGTGTGCATGGAACAGCCCAGAGAGACTTGCATCTCCCCAAGGCCAAGTGCATTATCCCTACCTGGAATGCAGCACAAGAATTCACCCCCCCTTTAATTCCCACATGGAACGCGCCATTCATGCGCCCCCTCCTCCATCTGGAATGCTCCATTTTAATTCCCTCTCCATCCAAATGAAATGCTCCACAAGAACTCACCAGCCCCCTTAATCCCCCACATGGAATGTGCCATGAGAACTCACTGCTCTCTGTATTTAATACATGGAATACTCCATGAGGATCCCCCATAGCCCCCCTCCCTGCGGGAGGAATATGATTGGCTGCGAGTGTGTTGCTTGTTTGCATACTGACCCCTCCCCTAGACCTCCCCAGCCTCCCAGTAGGAGGGATGTGATTGGCTGTGGGTGCCATGTTCATTTGCATACTGACTCCTCCCTGTTCTGCAGCGGGAGAAGGACCATATCCGGCGGCCCATGAACGCCTTCATGATCTTCAGCAAGCGGCACCGGGCACTGGTGCACCAGCGGCACCCAAACCAGGACAACCGGACCGTCAGCAAGATCCTGGGCGAGTGGTGGTATGCGCTGGGGCCCAAGGAGAAGCAGAAGTACCATGACCTGGCCTTCCAGGTGCGGGCACCGAGGCAGGAGTGTCGGCGGGGGGCGCTGTGCTGCGGGGGGTTCAACGCGGGGGTCGGGGGCCCAGCATTGGCGTTAGCAGGGGGGTGGGGAGGTGGTTATGGGGACACGGTGCTGCGGGGGGACAGCAAGGGGGTTGGGGGCCCAGCACTGGGGTCAGCAGGGGGGCGGAGAGGTGGGCATGGGGATGGTGCTGCGAGGGGACAGCAAGGGGGTCGGGGGGTCAGCAGGGGAGCAGGGAGGCGGGTATGGGGACACGGTGCTGCAGAGGGACAGCAAAGGGGTCGGGGGCCCAGCATGGGGGTCAGGCAAGGCGGGGATGCGGGATATTGGGGATACGGTACTGCAGAGGAGACAGCGAGGGAGGTCGGGCCGCAGGCATTGGTGTAGCAGGGGAGAGCGGGTGAGGTGTGCGGTGTTATGGGCACGCGGTGCTGCATGTCATGCGAGACAAGCGATGTGGGGTCGTGGGCCCAGCATTGGGGTCAGCTAGGGGGGAGCGGGGGAGGCCGGTTATGGGACGACGGTTGCTGGCAGTAGGGACAGCGAGGGGTCGGGGGCCAGCATTCGGAGTCAGCAGGGGATGCTGGGAGGCGGGTATGGGGACACAGGTGCTGTAGAGGACAGCGAGGTGGGTTTTCGGAAGAGCAGCATTGGGGTAGCAGGGGGGCGGGAGGTGGGTATGGGGACAGTTTGCTGCAGGTGGGGGGCTCGGGGGAGTCGGGGACCCGGGGGGCGGGAGGCTCGGGGGGCAGCGGGGCGCCCCCTAACCTGGTCCGTGCGCAGGTGAAGGAGGCGCACTTCAAGGCGCATCCCGACTGGAAGTGGTGTAACAAGGACCGGAAGAAGTCCAGCTCGGACGCCAAGCCCTCGGCACCGGGGCCCGGTGGGGGCCCCAAGGAGGCGCGGGAGCGCAGCATGTCGGAGACGGGCACGGCTGCTGTGCTGGGAGGTGAGACCCCCTCTTCTCTCTCCCCCCCGTGGGTCTCCCCCCACAGCCAGCTCAGCCCCTCTTCTCCCCCTGTAGCCTCCTCGGAGATCCCGGTGCTGGCGGGGCCAGAGGGCAAGACAGGGGCCCCAGGGCACGTGCCTGGGGAGCGGCTGATCCACGTGCCGGGGGCTGGGGTGCAGCGCCCCCGGGCCTTCTCCCACAGCGGGGTGCACGGGCTGGATGCCGGAGAGCGGGACAGCCAGGCGCTGCAGGAGCTCACGCAGGTACCGGGGGGCTGGGAGTTTGGGGGGCGGGCTGGGGGCTCATGGTGGATTGGGGTCTGGGTGGGTGTATTGGGTCCCCTGTGGGGAGACTGTTTCTGGGTGGGGGGCTGTGCTGGGCAGGGGAATGGAATCCCTGATGGGGCAGAGGGTTGAGGGTCTGGGTTGGGGGGCCCTGCTGGGAGGAGGTGCGGAGGTCCCAATCCTCAATCGCTCCTTGCTCTGTTGGAGATGTGTTCCAGCCCGTCGCCCTACCCCAGCGGGAAGGGGCAGTATGGGGGGCCGGGCCCCTCAGGGTCCCCATTCGCAGCACCAGGTGAAGGTCCCCGGCCCCCCCTGCTGCCGCCGGCCCCCCGCACCGCCCGCTCCCAGCGCGTGGCCAGTGAGGACATGACAAGCGATGAGGAGCGCATGGTCATCTGCGAGGAGGAGGGGGACGATGACGTCATCGGTGAGCCCCTCCCCAAAACCCCCAGACCTCCCGGCCCCCTCGGAGCCTGCCCAAAGCCCCGGACTCCTCACTGCCCCCTGAACACCCCTTAGCCCTGCCCCTGTGGCCCCGCTGTATGGCTGCACACCCTACACCCGTGTCCTCCCCGGCACAGCTCCTCAGGGAGGGGGCGGATCTGGGCAGTGAGGGGGGGCCTTGGGGCGTCACTAACTCTGCCCCCTTCTGTCCCCCAGCGGACGATGGGTTCAACCCGCCCGACATCGACCTGAAGTGCAAGGAGCGGGTGACAGACAGTGAAAGCGAGACCTCCTCGGGCGAGGAACCCGACGGCAAGGTGGGGGCTGGGGAGCAGAGGGAGCTGGGGGGATTGATGGGGGGCAGGGAGAGGTAGTGAGGCTGTGTGGGGGTTGATGGGCAGGGAGGGGCTGTGTGGTGGTTGATGGGGGGCAGGGAGAGGCAGTGGGGCTGTGTGGATCAGTACCTAACCTCCCCCCATGTCTCTCTCTCTGCCCCCAGGGCTTTGGGCAGAAGCTCTTCTCCCCAGTGATCCGCTCCCCGCCACTGCCCCCCTCCTCGGGTGCCTTCGCTCCCTGCCGCCCTCCAGCTCCCCCTGAGCTAGACCTGCCCCACGGCCCCGACCAGCCCCCTCTGGCCCAGCCCTACAGCCCCTTCTCGCTGGCGCTTGGCCCTTTCAAGGCCCAGGACTCACGGGGGCCCCGGCCCCCTGCCCCACCGCCTGCCAAACGCCCTGAGCCAGCCCCCACCTATCGCCGGAAGCGGGCTGACAGCGCTGGAGGGGCCGAGCCCAGCGCTGCTGGGCCCTCGGTCATCTCCTCCCCTGGGGGGGTGCTGCAGGCGCTGGTGCTGCCAGAGCCGGGGCGCCTGTCTGCAGGCACCGTGCTGGTGCCCGCCCCCTCACTCAGCAGCTGCGGGGGGGCGCCGGGCCTGGTGCGCACCGCCTCCACCGTGGTCACCAACGTGGTAAAGCCGGTCAGCAGCACCCCCGTGCCCATCGCCAGCAAGCCCTTCCCCCGGGGGGCGGGCGAGGGCGGGCCCCTGCTCAGTCCCCCGGCCCTGGAGCCGGCCCCGCCGCCCCTGGCCGTGCTGGGGGGTGCCAAGCCGGAGACCGTGCCTGTGGGTCGCATCAGCCTGCTCTACGCCGACAAGAAGCCCCTGCCCCCCGCCAGCCAGGCCCCCTCCCCCCACGTGGTGGTCGGGCCGATGAGCAAGGTCCCAGCGGCCCCGGGAAACGTGGTGACCAACCTGCTGGTGGGGCAGGCGGGGGGCGCGGCATCCGGGCCGGCCCCCGTGACCGTGCTGCCGCCACAGCCCTCCGTGCAGTTCATTACCCAGAACCCCCCGGGGGCCAGCCCCAATGGGCCGGTGCCCCTGGGCATCCTGCAGCCTCAGGGCCTCCTGTCGGGGACGCCAGGCAAGGCAGGGGGCATCACCCAGGTGCAGTACATCCTGCCCACCCTGCCCCAGCAGCTGCAGGTGGCCGGGGGCAAGGGGGCAGGGGCCGGAGCTGCCAGCATCCACTTCACCCTGCCCCCAACCAGCAGCAAGGTCCTCGCCACTGCACCCCACGGCCTGCCCATCCTCCAGCCCGGGCCCGGCAGTGCCAGCACAGCCGTCACCGTCGTCTCCACCACGCCGAAAGGTGAGGGGGGTGCCGGCCCCAGGGTCTGGCTGGTGTATGGGGTGGGGGAGGCGCAGGGGCCTTGTTGGCTCGGGGGTGGGGGATGGCGCGGGGGGGCTGGCTGGGGCATGGGATGAGGCAGGGACTCCCTCCCCGCCCTTATGCGCCCCTGTTTCCCCCTCAGCCCAGTCGGTGTCTCCGGTGCAGGCTCCGGGCCCTGGCGGCTCGGCCCACCTGGTGCAGGGGAAGGTGCTGGTGCCTGTGGCAGCCCCCCAGGTGACGGTGCGGCCCGGGGGTGGGGCCGGCCCGATGGCCCAGGTGGCGCCACCCTTCGTGCCCCTGCAGAACGGATCCCAGCCCGCCAGCAAGGTGAGTGTGTGTCTGTGCCGGGGCGGGGAGGGGAGGGGGGCGGCTTGGGGGTCCCTCTCACCCGCCCTGTTCTGCCCCCCAGATCATCCAGCTGACGCCGCTGACCCCCGCGCCGAACAGCGCTGCCCTGGCGCCCCCCCTGAGCCCCGCCACAGCCCTCGTGGGACCCCCCAGCCAGGCCCAGAAGGTGCTGCTGCCCTCCTCCACCAGGTAGGGACCGGGGCAGTGGGGGGGCAGGGCTCTGTGTCCCGCCCCTGCCTGCCAGTAACGCTTCCCCCTCTCTGCCCAGGATCACCTATGTGCAGTCCACAGGCGGGCACCAGCTGAGCCTGGGCACCTCAGCCTCCCCCTCGCAGCCTGGCGCCACCCCTGCCGCCACCTATGTGCAGGCCCCCGTGGGGCCGGCCCCCATGGCCCTGGGCTTCACGGCCATCGGGCCCAGTGGGCCAGCCATTGTGCAGCCGCTGCTCTCGGGTAAGGGTGGGGCTGTGAATGGGGGGGGCGATACTCTCAATCCAGACCCCTGCTCCCCCCGTGTTTGGCGGGGCTGGCTCTGGTGTGTTGGTACCAGGGAGGGGCAGATAGTTGGGTCAGGGAAATGGTGGGGGGGTGGGCGGGCTGGGACTGGGTTGGGTGACCTGCGTGGTGCTGGTGCCAGGTGGGGGGCTGGTTTGAGGGCACCGGGGGGCACAGGGGCTGGCAGCAGATGGTGGCAGGGGGCTGGGTCAGGGCTGCAGCCAAGGGGCTGGTGCCAGATGGGAGCAGGGTTTGGGGTGGGGATGGTGCTGGATGGGGTCAAGGGCAGGTCCGTTCGTCCATCCGTCTCACCCTTGGTGTTTCTCTCCCCAGGGCAGAGCCCCCTGCTGGCTCCAGGGCAGGTGGGGGTTTCCCCGCTGCCCAGCCCCCAGCTGCCCCCCTCCTGCAGCGGCCCGGTGATCACGGCCATCTACCCTGGCCCCCCGAGCGCCGGCCCCACCCCATCACCCGCCCACGGTCTCGTCTACAGCGTGGCCAGCCCCGCTCCTGCCCCCATCCTGCCCAAGGGGAGCAGTGCCGGCAGCCAGGGCACAATGGGGCCTGGACCCATGGGTATGAATGGGGTGGGGCTGGGTAGGGACCCACTCCAACCACATGGCCACAGAATGGGGGCGGGGCTATGGAACAGGGGGCGGGGATGGGCATGGCTCCACCCACATGGCCACAGAATGGGGGTGGGGCTATGGAATAGGGGGCTGGGCATGGCTCCACCCACATGGTCACAGAATGAGGGTGGGGCTATGGAACGGGTTGGGGCTGGGCAGCACCCCACACACGTGGCCACAGAATGGGGGTGGGGCTATGGAACGGGGGGTGGGGCTGGGCAGGGCTCCACCCATGTGGCCACAGAATGAGGGTGGGGCTATGGAACGGGTTGGGGCTGGGCAGCACCCCACACACGTGGCCACAGAATGGGGGTGGGGCTATGGAACGGGTTGGGGCTGGGCAGCACCCCACACTACGTGGCCACAGGAATGGGGGTGGGTCTATGAACAGGGGGCTGGCTGGCAGGGCTCCACTTGTTGGCCACAGAATAGGGTGGGGCTATGGTAGCAGGGGTGGGGCTGGTCAGGGCTCCACCACATGGCCACAGGTATGGGGGTGGGGCTTATGTATGGGGGCACACTGGTCAGAATGTGGGTGGGACATAGACAGCGAGGCCGAAGTTTGGGCAGATCCCCAACCACATGGGTTATGGAATGGAGGAATTCTTGATGGGTATGGGCTGGGGGCAGAGTTTATGGGGTGGGTAGTGGGGTAGGCTCCACCTCATGGGTATTGGAACCGGAGCTGGAGGTTTGGGGGAGGTGAGTGGGAAGTCCCTGTGGCTCCTGACCCCCACATGACACACTCTCTCTCTCTCCGATCTCCTCCCCCACAGGGCCTCCTCGCCTTCCCCCAGCAACTGCCCGGCCCCCCGCCCCCCACCGAAGCCCCCCCAGAAAGTGAAGGCCGCCATCGCCAGCATCCCTGTGGGCTCCTACGAGTCCACCCCGTCACCAGGCCCCACTCGGCCTCTGGGGGGGCAGCAGATGGAGCCTGGGGGCCCCCCCCGTGTCCCCCGGGAGCTGGAGAGCCCCAGGGAGCCTCCAGAGCCGCCTGCCTCCTCCTCCCCGCCCCAGCCCCCTCAGCCCAGGCCAGCTCCAGAGCCAGAGAGCTGGGATGGGCGCCCCCCCTCGCCCACGCCCCCCCAGCACCCACCCCCTGAGGCTGAGAGCGGTGAGGGCTGGAGCCAGCGGGAGGCAGTGCTGGGGCCCAGTGAGGAACGAACACCCAGAGAGCCGGCAAGCGCCCCTGGAGCTGCCCTCGGGGGCAAGGGGCCCGAGACGGTGAGTGACTCCCCCCATCATCTCCTCACCCCACCCACTGCCCCCTGGGGAGAAAGGGGCCCGAGACAGTTAGCAACCCTCCCATCATCCCCCTGCCCACCCTCCCACCTCCACCCACTGCCCCCTGGGGGGCAAGGGGCCTGAGTCGGTGAGTGACCCACCCCCCTTTCCTCCTGTCTCCCATTACTCCCTGATCTCCCCCAACCTCCCCCCCCCAGGCCTTTCCTGCCACTGGTGCTAACGCTTCTCTCCCCCGCAGACCCCCCGGGGGCCTGTCTCTCCCGACTGGAGGGTCCCGGGTCCTGAGAGCCGCCCTGAAGCCCCAGCTCCCCCTGCTGGCCCCTCGTCATCCTCTGCGCTCAGTCCCACCCCCGCTGGCTCTGGGGATGGGTCCCGGGGGGCAGGTCCCACCCCCGGTGTGCCCGAGGGCCCAGAGCACAAGGAGGGGGCAGGCGGCAAGAAGGTGAAGGTCCGGCCTCCACCGCTGAAGAAAACCTTCGACTCGGTGGACAAGTGAGTGACGTGGGGGTCGGGGGTCACATGGCCTAGGAGTCAAGGCAGGGGCAGACACCTGTTGCCCCCATCTCAGAGGACTCTCACTCCTGGGGTCAGGCTGGGGGGAGAGGAGGGGACCCCAGCATCTGGAAGAGCCGGTGCATGACGCGCCACACCCCTCCCTCAGCAGGGTTCTGTCCGAGGTGGATTTCGAGGAACGATTCGCCGAGCTGCCCGAGTTCAAGCCTGAGGAGGTTCTGCCGTCGCCCACGCTGCAGTCCCTGGCTACGTCGCCCCGCGCCATTCTGGGCAGCTACCGCAAGAAACGCAAGAACTCCACCGGTGCGGGGGGGGCTGGGAGTCAGGAGTGAGGGGCACCGGCGTGCGGGGGGCCGGGAGTGAGGGGCACCGGCGTGCGGGGGGCTGGGGGTCGGGAGTGAGGGGGTCGGGAGTGAGGGGCACCGGCGTGCAGGGGGCTGGGGGGCGGGAGTGAGGGGCACAAGCAGGCCCAGGGGGGCAGAGGCCCCATGCAGGAGGGGATGGGGGACTCATTAACCCTTCGGCCTCCCCCAGACCTGGACTCCTCCACCGAGGACCCCATCTCGCCCAAGCGGAAGATGCGGCGCCGCTCAAGCTGCAGCTCGGAGCCCAACACGCCCAAGAGCGCCAAGTGCGAGGGCGACATCTTCACCTTTGACAAAACAGGTGGGGCCTGGGGGTGGGGCCTGGCCCGGGGGCAGAGCTGGAATGATGGGACGGGGATGGGGTGTGGCCTAGAGGAAGGGGCAGGGCAGCAGGAAGGGGCGGGCTCACCCTGGGGCAGGGCTGGTGGGAAGGGGCGGGGCTCACGCAGGGTGGGGCTCCCTGGGGCGGGGGCGTTGCCAGCAGGAAGGGGCGGGGCAGAGGCTTATGGCCTCTCCCTCCCAGGCGCGGAGGCAGAGGATGTGCTGGGGGAGCTGGAGTATGAGAAGGTCCCGTATTCGTCGCTGCGCCGGACCCTGGACCAGAGGCGGGCGCTGGTCATGCAGCTCTTCCAGGACCACGGCTTCTTCCCCTCAGGTCAGTGCTGCCAGGGGGTGCTGTGCTATGGGAGTGGGGTGAGGGGGCTCCCTAGGGGGTCCCGTGGGGCAGGGAGCGGGGCCAGGGACTCCGTGCGGCAGGGAGCGGGACTAGGGGCTCCATAGGGGCTCCCATAGGGTATCTCCAGATGTAATGTACGGACAATTGTGGGCTCCTCTGTGTGTTGAGTCCAGGAGTGGGGCAGGACCCTGTGTCCTGGCTAGTTCCAGCCCTGGCAATTCTGTAGCCCAGCGTTGGGGGACGCAGGTATCTCCTTTGTGTCCTGTACCAAACTGCTGTGTGGCCCCACCTTAGCCACCGCCCAGTGCCAGCAAGGGGTCCCCGCTGAACTGGCCCCCGCCCCACAGGGACCACATCTCTGCACCGGCGAGGGGTCCCCGCTGAACTGGCCCCCGCCCCACAGGGACCACATCTCTGCACCGGCGAGGGGTCCCCGTGGAACCGGCCCCCGCCCCACAGGGGCTGCGTCCCGGCACCAGTGAGGGGTCCCTGTGGAACCTGACTCCACGTAACTGATGTGATGTCTCATCTCCCGCAGCCCAGGCTACGGCCGCGTTCCAGGCCCGCTACTCCGACATCTTCCCCACCAAGGTCTGCCTGCAGCTGAAGATCCGCGAGGTGCGGCAGAAAATCATGCAGTCGGCCACTCCCACAGAGCAAGCGCCCAGCACACCCGAGCCGGGGGGCCCGGGCAGTGGCAGTGCCGCAGAGGGGCAGCCCCCAGAGCCTGTGCCCCCCCAGGACTCAGACCCAGGGGCGGAGGCTGGTGGCAGCACCAGCTGGGACAATAGCCAGACGTCTCCCCCGGGGGGCGCCGCAGGCAGCAGCAGATGAAGGGCCTTGAGCAGCACGGCTGGAAGCAAAGCATTCTGGGAGCTTCGCCCGCCTTCCTGCTACACCCCAGCCTGACTGGCTCCCCCGGGATGGTCCACTCCGCCATGGACTGCAGTGCCCCCCTGCAAGGATGGTCTGCTCTGCCACGGGCACCAGCGCCTGCCCGCCCCTCAGCTGAGATGGTCTGCTCCACCATGGGCACCAGCGCCTGCTCCCCACAGCTAGGATGGTCTGCTCCGCCGTGGGCACCAGCACCTACCCGCCCCTCAGCCGGGATGGTCTGCTCCGCCACGGGCACCAGCGCCTGCCCGCCCCTCAGCCGGGATGGTCTGCTCCGCCACGGGCACCAGCGCCTGCCCACCCCTCAGCCGGGATGGTCTGCTCTGCCACGGGCACCAGCGCCTGCCCCCCACAGCCAGGGTGGTCTGCTCCACCATCAGCATCAGTGTCTGCCTCCCCCAGCCAGGATGGTCTGCTCCGCCATGGGTACCAGCACCTGCACCTCCCCACCCCCTCAGCCAGGATGGTCTGCTCCACCATGGGCACCAGCACCTGCCCCCCACAGCCAGGATGGTCTGCTCCGCCACAGGCACCAGCGCCTGCCCGCCCCTCAGCCGGGATGGTCTGCTCCACTATGGATGCCAGCACCTCCCCCCAAGCCAGGATGGTCTGCTCCACCACAAGTGCTCCTGCTTCCCCCTCTGCCCCCAGCTGGGATGGTCTGCTCCGCTATACCAGTGGCTCCCCCCATCCCCATGGTGGCACCCAGACCCACCCATTGCAAGCTACTGGCCCCGCCTCTGTCACCGTGGGAACTGCGGGGGGGACATGAACACCTGGAAAGTGACGACTTTTAATAATGTTAAATATTTTGAGACCTGATGTGCTCCTGGCTTGTGTCAGCCTCTGCCTGACAGGCTGCGCCCCCTGTTATGCTGGGGGTGGGAACTGCCAGGCTCCACCCCCTGTCATGCTGGGGGTGAGGACAGGGTTGGGCTCTGCCCCTGGCCGTGCTGGGGGTGGGAACTGCCAGGCTCCACCCCCGACCCTCAAGCTGCCTAAGGGGCCAGCGATAAATCCAGGATCTGTCCCCCACCCACTAGCAAGGCCACCCGGGGGCAGGGGCAATAGGCCATGGGCCCCACAGGGGCCCCCACGACAGTTTTTGGCAGGTCCTTCAGTGCCAGCGAACACCCCCGGAATGAGTGAAGGACCCATCGCCGAAGACCCCAGGCCCCCCGAATCCTCTTGGCGGCCCTGCCCACAGGCCCCCTCAGGGGCTCTGGCTTAGCCCAGCTGGTCATCCTGCTCCAGGGGAGCTGGCACCTGGTGCAGTCCAACACCCCCTCATCTGGGCTGTCTGCCCCCCAACGCTGGCAACGCTCTGTCACCCGCCAGCAAACCTGTGTCTGTCACCCCCTCCCTGGGGCCCTGATGATGGCAGCCTGCCCCCCCGCCCCCCCAGCCCTGTGTGTGGGACCTCTTGACCCCACATTTCGGGTCCATGTCACGCCTCCCCTGGACCCGGGGGCCAGGCAAAGAATCGGCCTCCAGATGGCAAATCAGTGTTTAATGCCCACGTGGGTGCAAGGGGCCCTGGGCAGTCACATGTCCAGGTGGGATGGTTGTGGGAGTGCAGGGGGCGGGGAGCCATGGGTGTGGGTGGGTAGGAGATGGCGGGTTCAGGGCCTGGCCCCGTGGTGCTCCCTGGTGGCGGCGGCGGTGGCTCAGGGCCCGGCTCCCTGGCACTCCCCCAGCAGGCGCAGCAGCAGCGCGTGCAGCCGCGGGCACAGGCGTGCGTAGCCGTGCCGGCTGAGGTGCAGGTAGTCATACATGTCGTGGTGGCTGATGGCGCCGTCCGAGTGCACGAAGCCGGGGTCGGCGTCCAGGAAGCAGGTGTTGGGCAGCCGCGGCAGCCGGGCCTGCAGCAACTCGTTCACCTGCCGGTTCCTCTCCCGCAGCGGGTTGGGGCCCTGGCCGCGGGGCAGCAGGCCCTGGGGGGAGATGTGGTGCCGTCAGGCCCAGTGGAGGGCCCCCCCCCCCCCCACTGTGCCCCCTACTCACCAGCACCACCACGCGCGCCTGTGGCTGCTGCTGCTGCAGGAGCCGGACAATGGCCTCGATGCCGCCTGCCACCTGCTCGGCCGTGTGCCCGTGGTTATTGGTGCCTACCCAGACGACCACGATCTGTAGGGAGACCAGGTGTGAGCGGGGACAGCGCCTGCCCCCCAGGGAGGCCCCAGGACCAGCCCCCTATGCCCAGGGCTCATCCCCTTAGCTCCCCACATCCCATTTACCTGCCACCTGCCCAGTATCAGCACCCCCCCACACACATCCCATTTACCTGCCACCTGCCCAATATCAGCACCCCCACCCCCCACATCCCATTCACCTGCCCTGTCAGTGCCCCATTCCCCTGACACCTTGTCAGTGCCCCCTACCCGCCCATTCACCTTGGCCCCAGTGCCTCCCCCTCCCCGGCATTGATCCCACACCTTGGGCCGGATGTGCTGCATCTCGCCCTGCTGCAGCCGCCAGAGCACGTGCTGTGTCCCATCGCCCCCCAGGCCGAAGTTGAGCGCGTGCAGCGGGGAGAAGAGCTCGCGCCAGATCTGGGGGGACAGAGAGTCAGAGCTGGGGCCCTTGGGGGAACCGTGGTCCCTATATGGCACCCCCAGCCTGCCAGGGCAGGGCCAGGGCAAGCGGGGGGCTCACCTCAAACTGCTGGAGCAGCTGCACCAGGGCGTCACCGATAAACACAACCTCGGGCTCCTTGTCCTTGCTGTCCGCGATGAAGCGATGGTGCTGGGGGGGCAGATGGGGTCAGGCAAGGCTGGGGGGCAGATGGGCCCCAGAGCCTGTGTCAGGCAGGGACTCTCCCTCACAGGCTGAAAGGCCCAGTGCTGGGACGTGGCCCCTGTGGAGTGGGGCATGGGGCCAGCTCCAAGGGGACCTCTCACCCGCCACCAATGCAGCCCCTGTGGGGTGGGGCAGGGCATGGCCTTGTGGCACTCCCCATGGGGTGGGGCAGGGGGTGTCTGTGCAAGGTCCCTGTGGGGCAGGGTGGGGGTGGCTGGGCAGGGTCCCTGTGGGGCGGGGCAGGGGCTGTCTGTGCAGGGTCATAGAATCACAGAATCTCAGGGTGGGAAGGGACCTCAGGAGGTTCTAGCCCAACACCCTGCTCAAAGCAGGACCAACCCCAACTAAATCATCCCAGCCAGGGCTTTGTCAAGCGGGGCCCTAAAAACCTCTAAGGAAGGAGATTCGACCACCTCCCTAGGGAACCCATTCCAGTGCTTCACCACCCTCCTAGGGAAATTGTGTTTCCTAATATCCAACCTAGACCTCCCCCACTGCAACTTGAGACCATTGCTCCTTGTTCTGTCCTCTGCCACCGCTGAGAACAGCCGAGCTCCATCCTCTTTGGAACCCCCTTCAAGTAGTTGAAAGCAGCTATCAAATCCCCCTCACTCTTCTCTTCTGCAGACTAAACAATCCCAGTTCCCACAGCCTCTCCTCATAAGCCATGTGCCCCAGCCCCCTGATCATTTCTGTTGCCCTCTGCTGGACTCTCACCCATTTTTCTACATCCTTGTAGTGTGGGCCCAAAACGACACAGTCTCCAGATGAGGCCTCACCAGTGTCGAATAGAGGGGAATGATCACGTCCCTCCATCTGCTGGCAATGCCCCTACTTATACAGCCCAAAATACCGTTAGCCTTCTTGGCAACAAGGGCACACAGCTGACTCATACCCAGTTTCTCGTCCATTGTAACCCCAGATCCTTTCCTGCAGAACTGCTGCCTAGCCATTCGGTCCCTAGTCTGTAGCAGGGCATGGGATTCTTCTGTCTTAAGTGCAGGACTCTGCAATTGTCCTTGTTGAACCTCATCAGGTTTCTTGTGCTCCAATCCTCTTAATTTGTCTACGTCCCTCTATCCTATCCCAACCCTCCAGCGTATCTACCACTCCACCCAGTTTAGTGTCATCTGCAAACTTGCTGAGGGTGCAGCCCACGCCATCTGCCAGATCATTAATGTCACCATGGGGTGGGGCAAGGGGTATCCATGCAGCACCCCCCATGGGGCAGGGGGGCTCTGTGCAGGGTCCCCGTGGAGCAGGGCAGGGGTCCCCCTAGGGCAGGGGGTGTCCGTGCATGGTCCTGTGGAGCTGGGCGGGAGTGTCCATGTGGTGGGGAGGGGGTCCCAGTGGGGCAGAAGGGTCTGTGCAGCACCCACCGTGGGGCAGGGCAGGGGAGTTCCTGGGGGGATATCTGTGCAGGGTCCCCGTGGGGCTCGGCAGGGCAGGTCAGGGGGTGTCCATGGGACAGGGGGTGTCCGTGCAGGGTCCCCATGGGGCAGGGCAAGTCAGGGGGTGTCTGTGCAGCACCGCCCGTGGGGCAGGGCAGGGCAGCGGGGTTCCTAGGGGGCAGGGGATGTCCGTACAGGGTCCCCATGGGGCAGGGCAAGTCAGGGGGTGTCTGTGCAGCACCGCCCGTGGGGCAGGGCAGGGCAGCGGGGTTCCTAGGGGGCAGGGGATGTCCGTACAGGGTCCCCATGGGGCAGGGCAAGTCAGGGGGTGTCTGTGCAGCACCGCCCGTGGGGCAGGGCAGGGCAGCGGGGTTCCTAGGGGGCAGGGGATGTCCGTACAGGGTCCCCATGGGGCAGGGCAGGAGGGTTCCTGGAGGGCAGGGGATGTCCATGCAGGGTCCCGGTGGCGTGGAGCAGGGGTGTCTGTGCAGCTCCCTCTGTGGGGCAGGGGGTCCCCGTGGGGGGAGGGCAGGGGATGTCTGTGCAGGGTCCCAGTGGGGGGGGGCAGGGCAGGGGGTCTGCGCGGCGCTGACCCACCAGCGCCAGCCAGCGCCCGTCCCCCTGCACGTCGGCCAGCGGCGTGGGGGTGCTGGCCGGGTTCTTGTCCCCGTCGCTCATTGTTCTGGAAGCTCCTAGGAGGCAAAGCCAGCCGGTCACTGCAGCAAAACCCTCCCCCCCCCAGCTCTGATAATGGTTTTGCCCAGCCCACCATGGACCTCGCGGGATCCAGTACCATTGCCAGAGGACTGGGGGGGTGATTGGTCCCCTCATAACCTCCTGCCATGTGGGACAATGGTAGAGTCTACACCCTCAAGTCCTATGCAGCGTGGATAATACCATTCCCTGGGATAGGGGGATGGATCCATTCTACTCATGCCCAAGGATAATGGTTGAATCCACTCAGCCCGCTCACGGAAGGTACCATTTTCAAGGTGGCGATCAGACCCCCTTACATGGGATAATGGTTGGGTCCATCCCCCCAGATCCCATGCAGAGTGGGAGATACCATTCCTTTTGGAGGGGAGCTGATCGTTCCCCCCACCGGAGTATATTGACTGATCCTTACTCCTCAGGTTCATGAGGGGCAGGATCAAACTCAGTTCCCAGGCTAGCGTACGGGGAAGGGGGCTGAGCCCCCCATAATACCCCCCATGAAGAATAATGATTTGGTCCACCCCTTGAGGGTCCCCCGGAAAGGGATTTATCCATCCCCCCATAGAGACAATGGTTTGGTCCGCCCCTCGAGCCCCCCCCCCCATATAGAATGGGTGAGACCATGGGGGGGGGGAGAGAGAAAGGGGCTGGTTCCCCTTCTCCTACCCTCCTGTGGGTATAATGGTTAGAGCCATGCTGAGAGCCCCCCATGCATGCGGGCGGTACCATTCCCCTGGGCCGGGGGAGGCTCACCTAGGAGGCTGGCGGGGGAGGGGAGCGAATGGTTCCGGAGCCGCCGCAGCTGCCAGCACGTTCACTCTGCGTCTGGGAGCAGCGGGCAGCCTGGGCGGAACCATGTGACAGGAGGGCTGGGAGGAAGTGAACCCCCCCACCACCGCGCAGAGATGGTATGAGCCAGTTTGGCTGTTCACCCCCCTCCCCTGCTTCTGGCTCTTCCCTTTACCCTCCCCACCAGAGCCCGGCTGTTCCCAGTACCCCCCTACCCCTGCATGTAGCCTTTGTGTGACTCTGGCTGTTCTCATCACCCCCCCAGCTGCATTGCACGTCCCCCTCTGGACTCGGCCCCGGGGCTGGGGGTGCTCTGGCGGGGCCGGTACTCGCAGCTCCCAGTCGCCGAAAGGGGATTCAGTCCTTAGACTGCAGGGGAGCGTCCAGGTCCAGACCGATCCCTACGGACGGGGAAGCTGCCATGAACCTGCTGAAAAGCGGGTGCAGCTCAGGGGAAGCAGTGGCCTGTGCAGAAGGAGCTGGGATCTGCCAGCTCCTTCGCCCTGGCGCTGGCTTTCTCCCCTCTCCGCCGTGCTGTCAGGCCCATGTATCTCTGCGATGGGTTCCCTGGGCAGAGCTACAGCAGGAGACGTAGAAGGTACGTCCATCACTGCAGCGCTGGGCCCTGTAGAAATAAATCGGCAGTGACGTACTCAGCAGTGGCACGTGCGGAAAGATGAGCCACACTGGGGCTCCTAAATGCTGGCAGAAGAACCAACGCCGCAGCCGCAGGAGCGAGTGACAAGGAGACTTTCTGATGGGAGCTCGTTCGGGGAGATGCCATCTCTTTAACTCGGAGCCCAGATGAGCGCCAGGAGGTGTTTAAGCCTCACAAACCTGCTGCAGAGAGAAGCGCCTTCAGCAGCTGCCCTGGGCCATGCTCATTCTCATCCCAAAGCAGCACAGCTCGGACCCTCTGCCACGTATGGAAAGCAGATGCGGGGAATGGGCAGTCTGCACTGGCGGGCTGGCTTAGGATTTCTCACTCCTGGATCCCGCAGGTTGCATGCACAGCCTGGAGTGGGGGATTCATTCAGGGTAACCCCTGCAGGCAGTTATGCAGCAGCACTGATGGGATTTTAGGACTTGCTGTGGGGACGGGAAGTGCTGGCAAGTGATGGGGGTCCTCAGAGTTCTGCGAGGCTCATAGAAAACACATGAGCTGTGAGGCTCGACAACAGTGATAAACAGGCAGTGCAATTCCCGTCGGGTGTGAAAGGAGCCCTGCAGCGCCGAGCGTAGTACCCACAGTAACTCCAGAGGCAGGGACGCTGGGCCTGGGCCCTCACTAGCTGGAAAGCTGCTGCAGACACTCTGGGGTCTCCGGGAGAGGAGCAGCAGCAGGAATGGACCTACCCTTCTCACCAGTTTCTCAGAGTCACTCAGATTGTGGGGGCCTCCGTGTTTGGTTGTGGCGGGGCAGCCCAGTGGCCGGGCCACCCCTGCTCCCTGTCTGCCATGGGAATCACTGACCTCCCCGGACTGCTGTGTCGACTGCAATAAAACGTTGCCACTTCAGCCTGTTACTGGCACAGGGTGCCCGAGGCAAGCAACAGCGGGGTCCGTTGGTGGGAGTGCTTAGCGCCAGTAAACACACCAGGGTGGAGAAGCAAACCAAGTTTATTTGAGACCTCAAAGCGGGGCTGGGAGACTGATGCCTCAAACCAAGCACACCTAAAACAAGTGGCTTTTCTCCTTTATACCCGAATTGTTTACTGCAAAAACACATGGCCCATTGGGTAAAGCCCATTTACTTAACATGTACTTCAGTTCCCTGTAGACAGACCCACCCATCTGTCTGCTGACACCAACAAGCCTGTTCAAATTCAAAAGCACTTTTTAGAGCTGCGGCTGCAGCTCAGGGAAACTAGTAGCGCAATGGCCAGGCAAGCGCAAGGGGCTTAGGGCAGAGGCATTTACAGGCTCCCAGATCATATTGAATCAAGCACCAGGCCAAGACAGGAAATACTCGGGTGGGAGGGAAGAGGGTCCCTTAACACCCGTGGCCTCTATTGAAACCCTTCACCTCAGGTCCTCAGCCCAAGCTGGTCCCTGGAGGTGGGCAGCCTCAGGCCCCTGGTGTCCCTGTGTCCCAAGGGCTGCAAATCTCTCTCACTCTCGCAGTGGCTGTAAAACCGGGAGCGCATCCTGCCCCTTGCCTCGCAGAGGGCACTCTGGGTTAGACACCTCGCCCAGCTGATGCTACTGTTGTAATAAGCTCACGGTGCAGCAGGTGGCAATGCAAAACCTGGGCCTCTCTGATCCCCACTGCAGCTGCGAATGGCGACAGAGCACCAAGAAACCTCCACACCCCAGCAGCAGGTGCTGGCGATGAGTCTCAGCCTGCTGAGATCTCACTCTGGCTGGCCAGGAGGAGACAGCTGAGTGTCTTGCCCGCCCTCCCGCGTCACACAGGCCAGGACTGCCCTGCATGGATCCCTGGTGGAGTAGAGCCAGGCCTGTCAAAAACACCCATGCAAAGTGTAAAATTGCCCCATTGTCTCCATTCTGCCCCCCAAGGAGCCAGCTCTCCTGGCCCTGCCGCTGCGGTCCCAGAGCTCTGCCCTGCCCCCTGGACCCTAGGTTCAGCTTGGCCTGGCGGGGAGGGCTTGCCCTGCCCTGCCCACGGGGCTCATTCCTGCCCCTAGTGCAGGAGGCTGGAGTCTCCTGCACACCCTCTGCCCCGGGGGTCAGCCTGGCACAGGGCTCTTGCTTGGGACGCTCACGCTGCAGGGGTGGCCCCACTCAGGGGTCATGCTGCCCTGAGGGTCAACCCTGCTTTGGGGGGGTCGTGCTCCACCCTCTGGGTCTGTCATGTTCTCCCCATGCGGGTCAGTCCTGTGCAGGGGGGTCACAGTGCCCATGGGGTGAGTCATGCTTGGAGGTCACGCTGCCTCATGGGGTGGGTGGGGCTTGCTGGGGGTCAGAGTGCCCCATGGGGTGGGCGGGGCATGCTTGGGGGTCACACTCTGCCCAATCCAGACCAGCCTAATCTGGATCCAACCTGTCCAGCCCACGCCCTTCCCTAAGGGCTCGCTCATGCAAGAGGCCAGCCAATCAGGGTGTGGCTTCCGGAGCCGCGTGACCAATCACCGCGCGGCACGGGGGTGGGGACAGAGCGAGCCTGGAGCAGCCGTTTCCCCTTCAGTAGGGGAGGGGGCGGGAGCAGCGCGAGGCACCCTTGGGGGTTGTTACACGGCACGTGGCGGCAGCCGGTGCACACGGCTCCGACCCCGGATCGCACGGAGTGACTGGCCGCTTCTAGAATCTTCCAATGGGCCCCGCTGTGGGGGAGGGGCAGACAGTGTCCTCCCCCAATCACTGCTGCCCCCCCCCATGTCACAAGGGACAGAGACCTGCCCCCCACCCTGGCTGCCCCCCAGTGTTAACCTCCCTCCATATATCCTGCTCCCCCCTTGCACAGAGACACGGCCCCCATTACCTCCCAGTGTAACGCCCTCGCTCACCCACCCCTGACTGCCTCCCAGTGTAACCTCCCCATGTACCCTGCTATCCCCTGGCACACAGACGTCCCTGCTGACTGCCCCCCAGTGTAACCCCCAACATACGCTGCTCCCCCCAGCACAGAGACACAGCCCCCATGACCTCCCAGTGTAACGCTGCCGCTCACCCACCCCTGACTGCCCCCCAGTGTAACCCCCTCCACATTCCCTGCTCCCCTTGGCACAGAGATGTCCCCCCAACCACCCCTGACTGCCCTCCAGTGTAACCTCCCCATGTACCCTGCTATTCCCTGGCACACAGACGTCCCTCCTGACTGCCCCCCAGTGTAACCGCAACATACGCTGCTCCGCCCAGCACAGAGATGTGCCTCCCATCCTCCCCTGACTGCTCCCCCCCCAGTGTAACTTCCCCTGCACAGAGACATCTCCCCTTGTTGCAGGCACAGAAGGTGCCCAAGGCAAGCAACAGTGGTCCGTGCCCGGAGTGCCTAGCGCCAATAAACGCACCAGGGTGGAGAAGCAAGCAGAGTTTATTTGAGATCTCAAAGCGGGGCTGGGAGACTTAGCAGGCCTCAGATCCAGCACACCTACTACGAGCGGCTTTTCCCTTTTAATAAGTTGTTTTCTCTTTCTTCTTTCTCCCTCCCTTCTCCTTCCTCCCCCTGTAGCAGTTACGTAAGCGCAGGTGCATTAAGTAATCTTGGCCGCGGCAGCTCGTTAGTAAGTTTTCCTTCTGCAAGTTATCTTGTCCTTCTGCTAAAGGTGCACAGGCCTCATTATTTCTGCTTTAGACCAATTAGAACTGTTGCAACTGATAACGGCTGTTACTCCTGGCCGTTCCCATCAGCCAGCCTCTTAGGTCGATTAGAGTTCAAACATGGAAGAACTTTTGCTCACCAGAGGCCTAAAACAGGGAGACTTCATATTCCTATTGCCTTCCATTTTCCCAAGTTACTTAGGGTTATGCTTGGTGACACCAACACTCTCACAGCCCCCCGTCCTAATGTCCCCCTGGGCTGTTCACTCTTCATATAAAGCAGGCTGCAAATGCACAATGTCTGCAGTCACAATGCCTCCCACTGCCCCCTAAATCACTGTAGGGCATGGATAGGCCAAGTCACCCCACGGGCAGCACTCCTTGCTTCCTAAGCCTAAATTACCATTCATAGGTACAGGAGCCCTCCGAAAGGAAGCACCTGGGATTAAGGCTAGCACCCAGTATCCCCCACTCCTGGCAGCAAGATGCCTCCCAGCGCCATGCTGGTGCAGTGGGGTTGGTGGCAGGGGTGCACCTCCCACTGTCCAGCTGTCCCTTGGCAGTTAGCAATCAAATCTGGCTTAGCTGTTGACGTAACGGCCAGGCAGCAGTGGCTGGGCTTCGGTCAGACAGAACACCCAGAGAGGAACCCAAACCCTGCACCCACCCAGTGATGCTGAAATATCCAACCCTGCCCTATCCTGGTGCGGGAAGGAAGGCCAGAGGCAGCCACCTAAGGCCAGATATTTACAGGTATTTCAGTGCCTAAAGATACTGGTAGGAGCCTGATGGGATTTTCAAAAGCGCCATATGTGTTTAAAAATTTGGCCTAATCCCTCCATCCGTGGACAGTAACGCTCACAACTAGTGACGTTTCAGACTGGTTCACAATATTTTATTGGCAACAAATAGTGGGACCCACTCATGGTGTGATACTCACATCCGCTCATTCCCAAAAGAATAAACCCCACAAATTCCCTGGCAACTTGGACATGCCAGAAGGGGGATAAATCCCTCAATGCAGCTCAAAAGTGACTTTTAAATAAACATGCTGGTCTTTAAAACCAGCAGGAATTCATTTCAATCCCTGTTAATTTCAGGAGGAACTCAAACTACTCAATACGATATTGTTAAAAACCCATGGTCCTAACGCCATTAAAAACGCACTGCTTTAACATTCCCATGACAAACACAGCTGTGTGCCGTGTCTTCACTAGGCCCAAGGTTTGTTCTTGACTCAAGTTAGCTACCACATGGTAATGAACATGAAGTGAAATACTAGGCAAGACAAGACAGACCCTAGGCTCCCCCATCTTCTTACCTCAACCCACCACAGTGTGAAAACTCCAAGCTGCAGTGCCTTGTCTTGACTGGGATTTTACCTTGTGCTAGCTGACTTGGGTTAAGGGCGCACCTCTCCTCCCAGTGAAGATGTGCATGGAGAGTCCCTGCACACCCCACACTGCAGCATGGCACTGGCCTGGCTTTTAACACTTCTACAAGGAAAGCAGGACAGGCAGTGTAAAAACCAACAAGTGGCTGTTCCCCCAAGCCCCTTAAAAACAAACACCAGTGCGGAGGTGGGGTGAAATTCCCTCCCGCTCCCCATGATTATCCATCGTGGTCCCCATGGCCTTCCTCCCAGTGCCGTTCTCCTAAAGGTAGGGCCTGCTCCATCTCTGGTCCCCAAGGAGCCGGGAACCAGATGAAGCGCAGCTGGCCGATGCTCAGTGTGGTGGATGGAGAGGCGCTGGGCTGGAGGAGCAGGTGAGGCTAGGCAAGGCCCCCTGGATGGAGAAGCTGCGTGTTTGCTTGGGGACGAGGAAGCCAGTCCCTGCTGTGGCGGGATCTAAACAAAACACATGAGTCAGCGTTACCTTCCAGGACCCGATCCCTGCACTCCCTCCCCCTTCCACAGTTCAAATCCCAGGCTGGCCAAGCAGGCCAAGCTCTCCCCTAAGACAGGCCGGTGACTCTCCTCTGGTGTTGCCCAGAGATGAGGTATGGCCCATGCTGTTGGGGTTTCAGTGGTTGCACCTCCCAGCACAGGAGGCAAGCTGATACTGAGCAAGCCACAGAGCATCCCCCTGACTTGGGGCATGAATATGGCCACTCACTACCTGGCCCGTCACATGGACAGGTCTGTTTTGTACCGGAGGACTGAGGGTATGTCTACACTGCGCACTAAGCTGATCCAGGTTTGAGCCCAAGCCCCAATTCCGTCCGCACACATCAGTCTGACCTGGGTCAGTGAATACTCAGGACGCAGGTCCTAGGATCCTGCTGGGGGCGGGTATCAGAGACTGAGTCCAACTGGGACTCAGGTCATTTTGTAATATGGGCACCTCAAGCTGCAAACCCGCGTCAGAAGGCCTGTGTAGCATGGTATGGATGCATTAGCATGGCTGTGAGGGAACTCAGGTCCAGCAGTCATAAACTCAGATTTACAGTGCAGTGTGGTGGCTAGAACATGGCTTGGAAACACCAATTCCAATAGCCGGGAACCCACAGACTCAGGTTTACAGTGCAGGGTGGTCACTAGAGCACAACTTTGAACCACTGAGTCCACTAGCTGGGGTCCCACTGACCCAGGGGTGACACTCTGCACTCTGTATTCATCACAGTGGTAGGATTATATGATTATGACATAGTTATGCTGCATCTTGGACAAAATATGGCCTGTGAGGTGTCTATGGAAAAGTGATGGTTTGCTGAATAGATTATCCTTCTTGTATAAATGTATCATTTTTGTATCGGGGGTTATGAATATTGACTTTGTAGGTGCTTGCACCTGGGCAACATCCAAACGCTCGTTGCATTCAGGCTAGCCAGCACATCATGCATGGTCATGGAAAAGGCTTATCCTCACCTGGGGAGGCTTCAGTCAACCCATGGATAATGGCTGCCATGACTCAGCAAAGTATGCAAGGCCATGTGACCAGATCACATGATACTGAACTCCATTTTGGTACCTGTATTTTTCCACAAACTGGACTGGGACCTGGCTTGGAACAAAGGAGTTCCCGCCATATGGAAGAAGCTATGAAAGATTCACGTGACATCATCAATGGGCCTCATTCCCCACGCAAGAGAATGCCTGCAAACACCTGAGGAGAGGGTTGCCAACTTTCTAGTTGCACAAAACCGAACACCCTAGCCCTGCCTCCTCCCCGAGGCCCCTCCCCCTGCTCACTACATTTCCCCTCCCTCAGTGGCTCGCTCTCCCCCACCCTCACTCACTTTCACTGGGCTGGGGCAGGGGTTGGGGTATGGGAGGGGGTGAGGGCTCTGGTGTGGGGCTGGGGATGAGGGGTTTGCAGTGCAGAAGGGGGATCCAGGCTGGTAGGTGGGGCAGAGGAGTTCAGGCTGTGGGAGGGGGCTCTAGGCTGGGGCAGTAGGTCAGAGGGTGAGGGCTCCATCTGGGGGTAGAGGCTGTGGGGTGGGACCAGGGATGAGGGATTTTGGGTGCAGGAGGGGGCTCCAGGCTGGGGGGTAGGGTAGAAGAGTTCAGGGAGGGAGCTCTGGGCTGGGGCAGGTGGATGGGTGCAGGGGGGTGAAGGCTCTATCTGGGGGTGCAGGATCTGGTGTGGGGCCAAGGATGAGGAACTTGGGGTGTAGGAGGGGGCTCTGGGTTTGAGGGAGGCTCAGGGCTGGGGCAGGGGGTTGGGGCACAGGCTTACCTCTGGCAGCTCCTGGTCAGCGGCGCAGGGCGGGTAAGGCAGGCTTGCTGCCTGTGCCGATTCTGCACTGCGCCCCAAAAGCGTCCAGCAGGTCCAAATCCTAGGCAGAGGCATGGCAGGTGTCTCTGTGCGTTGCTCTCACCCACAGGCACCGCCCCCGCAGCTCCCACTGGCCACAGTTCCTAGCCAATGGGAGTGCAGAGCTGGTGCTCGGGCTGGGGGCAGTGCATGGAGCCCCATGGGCCCTCTGCCTAGGAGCCGGACCTGCTGGCCTCTTCAAGGGTGCAGTGCAGAGTCTGGACTGGTAGGAACTAGCCTGCCTTGGCTCCGCAGCACCGCTGACCGGACTTTTAATGGTGCTGACTGGAGCCACCAGGGTCCCTTTTTTAACTGGATGTTCCAGTCGAAAACTGGACACCTGGTCACCCTACTCCGGGCAGGGCGACTGGCTAGCTCAGAGGGTGGGCAATGGGACATGGAGCTTTGTCCCTCTAGGGGGCACCAGTTTCATTGCTGTCCTGGTGGGCTCAGGAGTGAACGCTGTTCTGATCGTACAGCCGTTCAGTGGCCTGAGTGGGAGCTGAGTGTGCTTGGTCTCTGTGCCTGAGCAGGCCGGACCCCTGGCGGGAAGGGTCAGTAATCGGACATGTGCCCTCCGTGATGGGAGCAGCCGAGTGGCTCACACTGTACCTGCCAGGCCCCAGGTCCCAGGTGCCCTGCTTCTGCTGCTCTCCTCTGCCACCTGCCCCTTGCTGCCACTGCCGCTCCCCTGGCTCGCAGGGCCCTGCTGGCACTTGAACCTTGGGGCAAGCACAGTGTCTGGGAGGGGCTGGTGGGTAATGAGGTATGGGCTGGGAGTCAGTAAGGACAGCCCGGGGAGCGTGTGCACTTCCACCATGACAGGGGGGCTTTGCGTGGGCAGCGGGGAGATGGGCATTTCTGCAGGAGGGATGCACAAGGGCAGGGACCGAGGACTGCTGAGAGCAGAGGCAGCGCGAGCTGGATCCGGGGCGGACGCAGCTGTCTCTGGAATCCCACCGGGATCCGCAGCCTGTGCCACGCAGAGGGTCTGTGCAGTGGAGCCCAGGGAGTCAGAAGGGGCAGAATGGGGGGCATCATGGTTAGGAATATCCCGGGGGCTGGAACCAGGTTTGAAGACCTGAATGTTGGAAACCATCGGGGTTGTGGCTCCCTGTGGTGCTGTCGAGACCAGGCGGAAGTTCTTGTGTGGCTGAGCAAGAGTGCTGCAGTGCAGCAAACCAGGGAGCACACGTCCCGAGCCCTGCTGCCCACCAGCGCCAGCCCGCTCTGCTGGCAAAGCCTTGTCCCCAGGGGCCTTCAGGGCCTGCTGCTGGGTGGGATCAGATGGCCCCATGTTACCAGGGTCTCCAGGGTGAGGGGTGAAAGCAGGAAAGGCCAGCAAGGGGGGTGCAGTGCCAGTGAGGGGCAGGAAGTCTGGCATGGCAGCAGAGGGGGCCAGCTGAGGGGAATTTCTCAGCACCATCAAGGCCTCGGCAGCCTCCTTCTCCAGCTGCTCTTCGGAGACGGGAGAGAAGACAAGCCCCCTGGTGCACCTGAGCGGGAGGTGAGCCGAGGAGAAAGGAGGCTGAAAGAGAGCGAAGAGATGATTCCCATATCAGGGGAAGGACAGACACGCGGATCCAGCTGAGATCAGCACAGAACCACAGGCTGAGGCCAGGTCATACGCACCCCAGCCCAATATATCCCCCCATTACACAACTGCTGAGGGTGGAGCTGGCTGGCTGGGATATGGGGCCCTGGGTGGTTCTTGGGAAACGAGCCATGGGGCATTTCCCCTATAGGAGGCTGCAGTTCCAATCCAGCCCCAGGTTGGCGCTGAATGAAAGATGCCCAGTCATCTCTATCTCTGTTCTGATTACTGTGCTGGGCTGGAGCTCCACAACACGTTCCTGTGCAGTGGACTCATGCTCCTCAGCGACCGGCTGAGGACCTGGGGAGCCAGGGACACATACTGGAAAGGAAGAAGAGAGCCAGCTGAGTCTGGGATGTATGCCTGAGCTTAACAACCATCCTCGACACCTGGAGCAGCAAGGGAGCATGTGTCAGCATCACGGGGAACACAAAGGGGGGTCTCTCGGCTGCCATATCTCAGCTCTCTGAGGAGAACAGATCTCAGAGCTACGCACCTGGGCTTGTGGCAGTGTCAACTCCAAGTGGCTGCTCAAATCCATGTTCCCATCCAAGGGACTCAGCGCCAGGCGGCTGGAACAGGCAAGAGACAGTGCATCAGAAAACGCTGTGCTTGGCAGCTCATCTCTCACTCTAAGTCTGCTAAACCAAAAGCCACTGGCTGGGGAGAGTCATTTCAGTATCTGTTTATGGCCCATCTCCCATGCCAGGTCCCTGGCTTTCCCATGACATTTACAGATAAACTGTCATGGTGGGAGACACCAGACGGGTCTGGCTGGGAAGTGTATACATAGAGTCTTATAGGTTATTTTTTTATTAATGGTTGAGCAAGTTTTCAGCCTTTGGAGAAATACTGTGGGGTTAGTTTTGTCTGTGCAGCTGTTAGTGACAAGCTCTGTTCCAGGACTGGGTGCACACCATGCAAATAAAAGATGCTACCCATAGAGAATACTCAGACTCCATGTCACTGATTTCTCCTCCATGAGGAAGGTGACCTGCAAAGCCCCAGGATTTCGCTCCTGCTAGTCCGAGGGGTAATGCTGATGTTGGCAATGAGACACCAGTGCTGAAAGAAGGGGCAAGAGCACTCTATGGAAGTCTTTCCAGATAGAGCCACATTAACCTCTGGTTCCAGGCAAGGTGACCAGATGTCCCGATTTTATAGGGACAGTCCCGATTTTTGGGTCTTTTTCTTAATATAGTGTCCTACTACCCCCCACCCCGTCCCGATTTTTCACACTTGCTGTCTGGGCACCCTAGTTCCAGGCATGTGTGACACCCTTAGCTCACTTCCCCAGGTAGAGAAAATTAGCAAAGTCACATGATGACGGCAGGTCATGTGGCTAGATCAGGCTTCTGACAGAAGCCTGTGGAGATAGAGAAGGGAGGCTCTAGAGCAGCGGGTTTTCAAACTTTTTTTCTGGTGACCCAGTTGAAGAAAATTGTTGATGCCCGTGACCCAATGGAGCTGCTCTCGGCCAATGGGAGTGCCGAGCCGGTGCTTGGGGTGAGGGCAGCGTGCAGCGCCTGTGGCCCCCCTGCCTAGGAGCAGAACCTGCTGCTGGCCGCTTGTGGGGCATAGCGCGGTGTCAGAACAAGTAAGGACTAGCCTGCCTTGGCCAGGCAGCACCGCCGATGGGACTTTTAACGGCCCTGTCAGCAGTGCTGACCAGAGCTGCTGCGACCCAGTGCCTTAACATTCCGCCACCCAGTACTGGGTCACGACCCACCATTTGAAAACCACTGCTCTGGAGAGCCTTGGGGGTGGGAGCCCAGGGGAGAGAGGACAGACGCTCAGGAAGGAGTGCTGAGTCCAGCTTGAGACGGGGCGGGGAAGACTTTTAGAGCTTGTCTACGCTGGCAATTTTTGTCGCCAAAAACTGCCTTTTGGCGACAAAACAGCAATAGTGTATACACTGCAATAGGCCTTTTGTAAAAAAAAAAAACCCACCCAGTTTTGGCGACAAAAAACTTCCATTCCTGCAAGAGACTTTTGTCTTTTCCCCTCCCTTTATTGTCGACAAACAGCCAGTGTAGACACCACGCCTTTTTTTCCTGATTTTATTGGCCTCTGGAAAGTGTCCCACAATTCCCACGCTGCCACTCTGGTCAGCAGTGTGAACTCCGTTGCCCTGAAGCCAACCCGCTCCTCCCCCTTGCAAGCCCCAGGAATTTTAAATCTCATTTCCTTCTTGCTGGCTTCCCAGGTGAGCATGGCTGGCTACAGCACCAAACAGACGCCTGCTTGGACCACTGCTGAGCTGTTGGATCTGATCAGTATATGGGGAAAGGAGTCTGTTCAGTCTCAGTTGTGAGTGACCCATAGGAATCGGGACACATATGGGGAAATTTCTCAAGGCTTGTGTGGAAAGGGCTCTGATTGGGATATGCAGCAGTGCAGAATGAAGATAAAGGAGCTGAGGCAGGCGTACCATAAGGCGTGGCAGGCAAACCATCGCTTTGGTGGTGCACCTAAGACCTGCCGCTTCTGTAAGGAACTGAATGCTATCCGCAGTGGTGACCCCACCTCCATCGCCGATTGCCCCATGGATACTTCGGAGGCAGCAGAAAGAGGGGGAAACCCGGAGGCTGAAATTCTGGATGAAGAAGTCGAGCTATAAGAGGATGTGGAGCTCCCAGCAGGGTCGCCCAGTGGGGCAGGCAGCCAGGAACTTTTCTCCATTCCAGAAGTGCTCTGTGGGGAGCAGGAAGCAGATGAGACGCCAGGTAGGCTGCTGTGGCTTGTGTAGGGAATCGAAAAGTGGGAGGCAGGTAGCGTTTTCTGCGAGCTGAACATCGGCCTGTGTAGCTAATCTGCATGGCTAAGCAGGGTGTTGATGGACATCGAAACCTGCAGGGAATCCTCCAAAGAGAGGCTCTGGAAAGGTTCAAAGAGGTACTTGTTAATCCTCTGCCGCAGATTCCAAGGGACTGCAGCCTTGTTAGTTCCCCCATTGTAGGAAACTGTACCATGATATTTAGCAATCACTGGAGCTGGGACCAAAGCAGCACATAGCTGAGCTGCATAGACAAAAGCATTCAGCAGCTGTGCCCTGGTTTCTCTGGTCACCTGCAGCAGCGAGGTGTCAGCCAGCAAGTTGGCCGCATGTGAAAAAGTGTGGGATAATTTTAGAATGAGTTCCGTGCAAAGTTGCCTTGCAAGCCATGACTGTTTTGTCCATACGCACAACCGCCCCAACACTCCCCACGATTGGGGTGCTCGTGGAGCTGTGTGCCTGCCTAGAGTCAGTGAGAAAGTGATAGCTACTAGTTGCAAAAGGTCGTTTGCTGGAATGTAACAGTCCCTTTTCTGTGAATTGTCCACAGCAGCCGAGACCTTGAGGAATGCACCACACACTGCTGCCGACTGGCTTCGGCAGATAAGGAAGAAGACGAGACGCAGCAAAGAAGACATGTTCCGGGAGGTGCTGCAGCGTGATGAGAGACAGACTGGGGACAGAATAAAGAATGCAGTATTTGCTAGGCACATGGCAGAGCGGATGATAAAAGTTATGGAGGATCAGACAGAGATTCTCAAGTCTTTGATACAGCTGCAGACTGAGAAGATCCGTGGTTGACCTCCACTGCAGCACATGCACATGCACAATTCTTTGCCAACCACACCCACTTCTATGCTCATACATTGCTTTTCACTTCACAGCAGTCCTGAGTTTCCCCATCACTCCACCCCCTCTCACAGCTTGGACAATGATAGCTGTAGCTATACATAGTTATGAGGTTTTACCCTTTTTAACAATCAACAACGGCCAAGGTATTTAATGGTACAGCGTTTTTATTCTGTGTTCTACAAAAGCGTATAGCAATCAATTCACTCTCGGGAACAGGATTCTAAATCATTTTGTTGCATAGATCTTGGGCCCTAAAATTGTACATAGATGTACCAGGGAAGTAACTCCAAAGCAGACATGTGTTAGTGCCCCTCATTGTCCAAGTGGTTCCTCAAAGCCTCTCTGATGTTAATATCAGCCCCCTGGGCTCCTCTGACAGCCCTAGCATCTGGCTGTTCAAACTGTGCAGCCAAGCGCTCTGCCTCTGCTCCACACCTGAGCAAACATTTCACCCTTAGATTCACACAGATTATGCAAAGTGCAGCATGCGGCTATGACCACAGGAATATTATCCTCGGTAAGGTCTAGCCTGCCATTGAGACACCTCCAGCAAGCTTTCCAAAGGCCAAAGGCACATTCGACTACCATGCGGCAGCTGGCTAGCCTGTTATTAAAACGCTCCTTGCTGCTGTCCAGGTGCCCTGTATAAGGTTTCATGAGCCAGGGCTGTAACGGGTAAGCCGGTCTCCCAGGATTACTATGGGCATTTCCACATCCCACACTGTGATCTTGTGGTCTGGAAAGAAATTCCCCAACTGCAGCTTTCTGTACAGACCATTGTTCCTGAAGATGCATGCGTCATGCACCTTTCCAGACCAGCCTGCACTGATGTCTGTGAAACATACCCAGTGATCCACAAGTGCCTGCAACACCACGGAGAAGTATCCCTTCCTATTGAAGTACACAGAGGCAAGGTGGCCTGTGCTTCTCCGCCACAGTTAGGGAAGCCCATCTCTGCAAAGCCAGCCACTACTTCATGCACATTTTCCAGAGTCACGGTGCTCCGCAGCAGGATGCGATTTATTGCCCTGCACACTTGGAGTAATACAGCCCCAGCAGTGGACTTGCCCACTCCAAATTGATTTGCAGCTGACCAGTAGCAGTCTGGATTCGTCAACTTCCAAACAGCGATTGCAACACGCTACTCTACCAAAAAGGCAGCTCTCAATGTGGTGACCTTGCGCCGCAGGTCGGGGGCCAGCTAAGCACATAGCTCCAGGAAGGTTGTTTTATGCATCCGAAAGTTCTGTACCCACTGGTCTTCATCCCACACCTGCATGACAGTACGGTCCCACCAATCAGTGCTTGTTTCCCTAGCCCAAAAGCAACAGCCTACCATATGCAGCTGCTCTGTGAATGCCAAAAGCACTGATAAGTTGCTGCCGTCCATATCACACTCGGGTGCCTACGATTCAGCCTCTGTCAATAACTTTGCGAGAACTCTACTGCCATGCACAATGTCTTCATGACAGTTAATAGCACATAGAAGAGAAGTGCAGGATCTATCCTCTCTCACTGCAGATGCTGGCGCACACTACAAAGACTGACAATTGGAAAAACAGAGCACAAGGAAGCCAGAAGCCACTGGAGGGCTGGGACACAAAGCAGTGCATGATGGGGCATTTTGCACGTCCCAGGATGCGCCGTGCTCTGTTTCCGCCTTCCCACAACACCTAGTGACAGATGGTGTCGCCAGGCACTGTGGGATACATACCCACAGTGCATTGCTCACACTGCCAATAATGGTTCCCCAAATGTGGACATGATCTGTTGACAGAGGAAGCAAATGTAATCTTGCCTTGGCGACTTTGCTTTTGTCGATTTTTTCATGTCGATATTAGTTTCATTGACAAAACTTGCCAGTGTAGACAAGTCCTTATTTTGAACCCCCTGAAGGGGTGGACTTGTTTCTTTTATGTCTTAGCTGCAGAATGAAGAGGCTGCAGCAGCAGCCAAAGCAGGCTGGATGGTTGGGAGATCCAACCTGCATGAGGGGAAACTGAGGCAGCAGCTAGCCTGAAACTAGATCAGGCTGGTGGCACTGTTACACCTACACCATGGGGCCTCTCTCACCACGCAGCTCTGTTCCAGGGGGCAGGTGTTGGGTTTGCTGCTTACAGACAAGGACTGGTCTAGGCTGGCATTTAGTGGGACCAGGCAGGAAAGGGGTTGGCTCTGGAGTATTGTAGGCTGCCTCCAGCCCACAGATATTGAAATACTCCAGTGCAGAAGTTGCTTCCCATGCAATTTCAGGTTGCTTCTTTTACACGCTGTGAGCGAGCTCCAGCCAGGGCTGTTGGCCCTGCAGAAATACACACCCAAGCAGTTCAGTGGATGCAGAGGCTGCTGGTGGGAACCAGGGGGGGCTTGGTGCCTGCTGGAACAGCCGTCCTGGGACTGCCACGAGACCCCCTGGGGCATGTGTCACCTTGCCGCCATCACAACCTGCCAGATAAATACGAGCTGATGTCAGTCAGAGCTGAGCAGCTGAGGAACCAGCAGTGGAGGCAACTGGGGCTACGGGGCACTGTTGACAAGGTGATGCATTCTCCTCCTGGCTAAGGGAGAGTTGCACAGCCGCAGCCTCGCTGTGCCCAGCTTTAAAGGGGAGCTGTTGCACTGATGGAGCTCGCTAGGGTGACCAGATGAGAGGAAGAAAATACTGGGACACATTGGGCGATCATCGCTGGTGGAGCAAAAAAAAAAAAAGTCGAGTGCTGGCAGTGGAGCAAAAAAAAACGATAAAAAAGAAGTACCGTGAAATATTGGAACAAATTGCGTCCCAACCAGGATGCGGGACAAATGCCTAAATATCAGGACGGTCACGATTTTATCGGGATGTCTGGTCACCCTAAAGCCCACAGAGTCATCTAGTGCGGTAGCCCTTGCGCCAGAGCAGGTCAGTGGCCTCGGCTAGCCAGGTATCACTCCCTTTTCTTGCTGCGACTGGTCAGACCCATCGTCTGGTATCCTCCCACCATCCCTGCCACCTCAGTATCTCAGCACCTCAATATCCCTGCCCCCCAGATCAGACCAGTGAGCCCCTCTGAGTCCAGCCCAGTCCTACCTGCCCTGTCTGTAACCTTTCATCCTGCATCGTAAAGAGACAAGGAAATGCCAGAGGGCACTTAGGCCCTGGGGCTTGTATTCGTGTCATCCTGGAGATGGGGCTACTCACCTGGGTGAGCTGTGAAGCAAAGGGGAGGCTCTTGGGGCAACACCTGGCAGAGGACGGGTGGTGGCAGGGGAAGAGCTGGCAAGAACCAAGGTGTGTAGGGTGGCTGGCATTCTCCAAGGGGCCAGGACACCTCAGGCTGGTGGGGAAGAGGCAGCCAAGGGCTTTCCTAGAAAGCAATGCAGAGGACATGTGCATACGACTCAGGGAACAGGCAGCTGCTTGGAAACAGCAAACACTAGGATGCAGCAGCCTGATCACACGGAGCTCAAACCCCTCAGTAAGGGGATTCCCCACGTCAGGGGACTGGCAGCGTCAAGGGGAATTGAGAAATGGGATATGGGCTCTTTCCCTTCCTGGAGGCACCTTGGTTAGCAGGACCAGATGTTTCTGGGGGCATGTGGAATGGATTAAGGGGCCTTTCGCCTCTAGGGGGTGCTGGTTCCAATCCAGACCAAGGTTAGTGGGACTGGATGGGCTTAGAGGGTGATGGAATGGGTTATGGGGCCTTCCCCTCTATGGGGCACTAACTCCAATCCATACTGGGGTTAGAAGGACTGGGTGAGTTGTGGGGGTTGGGTTATGGGGCCTTCCCCTCTATGAGACGTCAGTTCCAATCCTATCAGACCCAGCACCTCGGGGCCACATGCAATACTCTTCCCTCTCATCACTCTTCTGGCAGGTTGATGACTCCGGTGGCCGGTGGGCCCTGCAGTCCCCTGATGGGTATGTCCAGCCATGGAGCCTGGCTCTGCATTTTCCTTTGCGGCTGCGGAAGGAGGAGAGCGTGTGAAGAGAAGCTGGATGTGAGCTCTGATGTCGCCCTGAAGTGAGCAGGGGGCCATTAGCCCATCTGCAGGTGGTGGGGGGGTAGATACACACCTGTGGCTGCTCGCTCCTTTGGCTTGGCCTCTTTGCAGGGATTGGCCAAGCCCAGAGAGGCCACGGAACAGCCATCCCTGAGCCGCAGCAAACCTCTGGCCAGCTGCTTCCTTAGCTCCATCTCCTGCTGCCTGCGCAGGGCCACCTGGGCAGCCATGACATGCCGGCGCTGCCTGTAGGGGAGCAGAGAGAGAAGGCAGTGCAAACCCAGACATCCCCTGACGGGTGTCCCTAAAATTGGGCATTGGGGCCAGACTGAGTGCTGGGAAGAGCCCCCCCCCCCCCAACTCCCTGCAGCACCTGCCCCCCAGCCCTATGCTGGGGCATTGGGGCCAACCCTGACTGCCAGGGGAGAGCCCCCCAACCCGCTCCCTGCTGCACTGCCCCCCCCCCGCATCACGCTGGGGCATTGGGCCAGCCCTGACTGCCAAGGTAGGGTGCCCCCTACTAAGCCCCCACCCTGCTTGCTACAACACAGTGCCCCTGGTATTGTGCTCAGCACTGACTCCGTGGGGAGAACGCCCCGGCACATACAGAATGAGGATGCACTTGTCACACTGGCAGCCCTGGAACTGGCAGTCCTTCTTGTGGCCCTTGAGCAGGACCCGGATGCCATGGTTGCGGCAGCGGGCACAGGTTGGGGAGCGGGCAGGGGCAGGCGGGGCACAGTTGTCCTGGGCACTGCCGTCATCTGTGGTGGAGTCCGAGGGGCAGCACTGAATGCGTGGCCTTGCCGTGGTGGAGGGGTCGCTGCTCTCCTCCATGGTCCGTAAGCCTGAGAGGGGAGCAGTGAGTGAACACAAGGGCCATTCCTGACCCCAGGGACAGAGCCCAGGCCCTAGGCATGTCCATAGCTGCTCAGCTCAGATAAAGCAGGGGGCTGGGGCCCTGCCTTAGGATCTGCCCCTGACCCTCCTCATCTTGTGCACCAAGGTTATGGCTTGTGTCAGGGTCAAGATCACATATGGGCCATGCATCCTGCACCCCTGGACGTCCCGCTTTCACTCTGGCTCCGAACATGCTACCCCCCATCTCCCACACAATTCTGCGGCAAAGGGGTGGGACTGTCGGGAGAGTGGGGGGCATGGGGTTATAGTTGTTATAGGCTGGCACTGTTGGCTGGCTGCACAGGAGCTGACATCCCCATGCAGTGTCCAGGGTTGCCTTGACGTCACAGTGGGGCATCTGTTGAGGAGGCACACATGGGGCTGAGGAAGATGCGTGGCTAGGTGGGTGAGGGTTCTTCTGTGGGGCGGCAGACAGGGTAAGTCACCATACAGTGGATGTGTGTGTGTGGGGGGGGGGGGGCAGGGGGTTGCAGTCGCCAAGAGGCCTAGCATAGCCTGGCATCACTATGAAGGAAGAATCTTTTGTAAGGCAGCTGTTGAGGAGTTGATGTCAGGATGGGGTGACTGCTGTGGCAGGGGTCTCCTGTGGAGTAACTGTGGGGGTTTGATGTCAGGAAGGGGTGATTATTGGGGCAGGGGTCTCCTGTGGAGTAGCTGTGGGGCAGTTGGTGTCAGGATGGAGTGATTGTTGGGGCAGGGATCTCTGGTGTAGTAGCTGTGAGTTAGCTGATGTCAGAATGGGATAACTGTTGGGGTGACAGTCTCCTGTGGAGCAGCTGTGGGGGACTGATGTCAGGACGGGGGTGACTGCTGGGGAGGGGGTCTCCTATGGAGTAGCTGTAGGGGGTTGTTATCAGAATGGGGTGACTATTGGGGCAGGGGTCTCCTGTGGAGTAGCCCTGGGGGTTTGTTGTCAGGATGGGAGGATTGTTGGGGCAGGGGTCTCTGGTGAAGTAGCTGTGGGAGGTTGATGTCTGGAAGGGGTGACTGTTGGGGTGGGGGTCTCTGGTGGAGCAGCTGTGGGGGATGGTTGTCAGGATGGGGTGACTGTTGGGGTGGGGGTCTCCTGTGGAGTAGCTGTGAGTGAGTTGATGTCAGGATGGGATGACTGTTGGGGTGACAGTCTCCTGTGGAGTAGCTATGGGGAGCAGGTTGACATCACCACAGGGTGGCTTTTGGAGGGATGTTTCTTGTGAGGGCTGACATCCCCTCCGTGTGAGGCGGCTGTGGAAGATTTAGCACCACTGGCACTGGGTGGATATCAGGGGGGTCTCTTCTGTGGGATAGCTGTGGGGGTTTGACATCCCCTTGGGATGAGGCAGCTGTGGCAGAGTTCATGTCACTACAGGAGGTTGCTGGGGGTCATCTTCTGTAGGACAGTGGTTTGTAGGTGGAGGAGGAGTTAAGGTCACCATGAGGAGGGTGTTTGGGTGTCTTCTGTGGCCAGGTTGACATGCTGAGCTGGGTGACGTTGGATGTGTTGGCATCACCACAGGGAGGTTGTCGGTGGGGGCATGTCTCCTGTAAGTGTGTCCCCATAGGGAGGCTTTTGGAGATGGTAGACATCTCCTGTAAGGTGAGTGGCGGGGGGGCGAGATTGACGTCACTTCTCCCAGGGACATCGCCGTAGGAGGTTGATTTCCTCTCAGGGGGGATAGCTGTGGAGGGGTTGATGTCACCATCAGAGGTTGATATCCCTTTGGAGGTGGTGGTGGTGGTGGTTGTGGAGGGGTTGACATTGTGTGTGCGGTTGTGTGTGCGGATGTCTCCCAGGGACATCGCCATTGGAGGTTGAGATTCTCTCAGGGGAGATGGCTGTGGAGGGGTTGATGTCACCATCAGAGGTTGATATCCCTTTGGAGGTGGTGGTGGTGGTGGTTGTGGAGGGGTTGACATTGTGTGTGCGGTTGTGTGTGCGGATGTCTCCCAGGGACATCGCCATTGGAGGTTGAGATTCTCTCAGGGGAGATGGCTGTGGAGGGGTTGATGTCACCATCAGAGGTTGATATCCCTTTGGAGGTGGTGGTGGTGGTGGTTGTGGAGGGGTTGACATTGTGTGTGCGGTTGTGTGTGCGGATGTCTCCCAGGGACATCGCCATTGGAGGTTGAGATTCTCTCAGGGGAGATGGCTGTGGAGGGGTTGATGTCACCATCAGAGGTTGATATCCCTTTGGAGGTGGTGGTGGTGGTGGTTGTGGAGGGGTTGACATTGTGTGTGCGGTTGTGTGTGCGGATGTCTCCCAGGGACATCGCCATTGGAGGTTGAGATTCTCTCAGGGGAGATGGCTGTGGAGGGGTTGATGTCACCATCAGAGGTTGATATCCCTTTGGAGGTGGTGGTGGTGGTGGTTGTGGAGGGGTTGACATTGTGTGTGCGGTTGTGTGTGCGGATGTCTCCCAGGGACATCGCCATTGGAGGTTGAGATTCTCTCAGGGGAGATGGCTGTGGAGGGGTTGATGTCACCATCAGAGGTTGATATCCCTTTGGAGGTGGTGGTGGTGGTGGTTGTGGAGGGGTTGACATTGTGTGTGCGGTTGTGTGTGCGGATGTCTCCCAGGGACATCGCCATTGGAGGTTGAGATTCTCTCAGGGGAGATGGCTGTGGAGGGGTTGATGTCACCATCAGAGGTTGATATCCCTTTGGAGGTGGTGGTGGTGGTGGTTGTGGAGGGGTTGACATTGTGTGTGCGGTTGTGTGTGCGGATGTCTCCCAGGGACATCGCCATTGGAGGTTGAGATTCTCTCAGGGGAGATGGCTGTGGAGGGGTTGATGTCACCATCAGAGGTTGATATCCCTTTGGAGGTGGTGGTGGTGGTGGTTGTGGAGGGGTTGACATTGTGTGTGCGGTTGTGTGTGCGGATGTCTCCCAGGGACATCGCCATTGGAGGTTGAGATTCTCTCAGGGGAGATGGCTGTGGAGGGGTTGATGTCACCATCAGAGGTTGATATCCCTTTGGAGGTGGTGGTGGTGGTGGTTGTGGAGGGGTTGACATTGTGTGTGCGGTTGTGTGTGCGGATGTCTCCCAGGGACATCGCCATTGGAGGTTGAGATTCTCTCAGGGGAGATGGCTGTGGAGGGGTTGATGTCACCATCAGAGGTTGATATCCCTTTGGAGGTGGTGGTGGTGGTGGTTGTGGAGGGGTTGACATTGTGTGTGCGGTTGTGTGTGCGGATGTCTCCCAGGGACATCGCCATTGGAGGTTGAGATTCTCTCAGGGGAGATGGCTGTGGAGGGGTTGATGTCACCATCAGAGGTTGATATCCCTTTGGAGGTGGTGGTGGTGGTGGTTGTGGAGGGGTTGACATTGTGTGTGCGGTTGTGTGTGCGGATGTCTCCCAGGGACATCGCCATTGGAGGTTGAGATACTCTCAGGGGGGATGGCTGTGGAGGAGTTGATGTTGCCAGGGGTGGCTCTGTGGGGATGTCTCCCAGGGAACGGCGTTGATATCCCTGGGGCAGTGGCTATTGCCAGCCAAGTGCTGGCTGCGCACTCAGGTTGACATGACTGCAGGGAGAGCGGCCTGGCTCTATGGAGGGCAGCCCTTGGTACCTCAGGGCTCACTAATTTGCAGAGCGCTCTATGCCAGTGCGTTCCACCTACACTGACTGAACCTAACCAACCCTGCCTGCCCCAGAGAGCCAATCACAGCGCCTCTTTCAACTGCCTTTCACCAGTGGACCAATCGCCCTTCTCCTTTCGTCTCATTTTCTAGAAGATGTCCAATCAGAGGCGATGACCCTTTTCCCGCCTTTGGGCAGCTAATCAGGCTCGTGTTCCCCTCAGAGTCAAGAGTAGCTCGAGCGGCGTCTCGGTTCCCGCGCTCCCTGGGAGCCAGCCAATCAGCGGCGGATGCGCCTCAGACGGGAGAATAGGGGAGGAGGGAACCTCCTGCGGC
Organism: Chelonoidis abingdonii; assembly: GCF_003597395.2. NCBI lineage: Eukaryota > Metazoa > Chordata > Testudines > Testudinidae > Chelonoidis > Chelonoidis abingdonii. The sequence goes on along the minus strand of NC_133779.1, from coordinate 61,960,968 downwards.
CGGGACCGAACCATTTGGGAGAAGGAAAGGGGGAGCCACTGAGCTGAACCATTGTAAACGTAGGAAGAGCTGCTTCCTTGTGTAGATGGAAGTTAATGAGGAATGAATCATTGTGCACATGGAGACAGAACCATTTTGGGGGGGGGGAATAAAAGGGTAGAGATGGGGACTGAACCACTGGGGGTAAATAGGGGGCTGAACACTGCCCCACATAGCTGCCATCCCCCAGGATGCACATGTCTCTGGACTCCGGAGGGGTCCCACCAAGATAATAATTCCCAGCATGCAATGCACCAGTGCAGCCAATGGAGGTGAGGGCTGCCAGCAATCACTGCTCCCAGAGGCAATAGCTCCCGTCATGCAATGCTGCAATGTAGCCTGTGGGGATGGCAGCTCCCAGAATGCACTGCTTCATCTGAGGTTTGGCCTTTAAAAGGGTCATACTCTGCTGGAACCCATGGAGGTAAAGCGTTCCCAGAATGCACTGCTCCCACATGATCTAGGGAGGGGACAGTTCCCAGCAGGCATTGCTTGTGTGGAGTGCATGAAGGCAACTGCTCCCAGCATGCACCACTGCAGAGCATCCCACGGAGGTAGCAGCTCCCAGCATGCACCACTGCAGAGCGGCCCACGGAGGCGGCAGCTCCCAGCATGCACCACTGCAGAGCATCCCACTGAGGCGGCAGCTCCCAGCATGCTGTGCTGCAGCCTGGCCCAGGAGAAATGGCAAAGTCCTCTTAGCCCTAAGGCCAGGACCGTTTTGCCCGGGTTGGGGCGCTGACCTCAGTTCTCCACTAAATCCCTGCTGGGGGACTCAGCTCAGCCTTTGCACAGTCAGCGGGTAAGACATTGCCCTTAACTTCCTGTCCCAAAGTGCTACTGGTCATGGTGGTAAGTTGCTGCTATGCCCAATTGCAGAGGGGCCACGTCCCAGTGCCGGGCAAGGGGTCCCCGTATAACCAGCCCTTACCCCACCTGGGAGGAGCCGTGTCCCTGCGCCAGGCGAGGGGTCCCCATATAACCAGCCCCTGCCCCACCCCAGAGGGGCTGCATCCCTGCGCCGGGTGAGGGGTCCTCGTATAACCAGCCCCCGCCCCACCCCAGAGGGGCCATGTCCCTGCGCTGGCTGAGGGGTCCCTGTATAACCAGCTCCCACCCCAGAGGGGCTGTGTCCTATGCCGGGCGACGGGGTGTCTGCACAGGGGGCTGCCAGTCTAGCGTTTGTTCAGCAGTGGGGGCATCGTTTCTCATTCTCATTTAGTTCCTGACGGTGGCAGCAGCGACCATGAGCAATAACAGAGCAGTGCTGAACAGAGCTTCAAACTCCCCTCCCCGAGCCAGGGAGAGAACCCAGGAGTTCTGGCTCCCAGCCCCCACTACCCTCCCAGGGGCAGGGAGAGAACCCAGGAGTCCTGGATCCCACCCCCCTCTCCAAGCCAGGTTAGAACCCAGGAGTCCTCACCCCGTCCGTGAGCCAGTGAGAGAACCGAGGAGTCCTGGCTCCCAGCCCCCCCTGCACTAACCACCAGACCCCACTCCCCTCCCAGAGCCGGGGAGAGAACCCAGGAGTCCTGGCTCCCAGCTCCAACCACCAGACTCCACTCCCCTCCCAGAACCAGGGAGAGAACCCAGGAAGTCTGGCTCCCAGCCCCCACTCCCCTCCCAGGGGCAGGGAGAGAACCCAGGAGTCCTGGATCCCACTCCCCTCTCCAAGCCAGGTTAGAACCCAGGAGTCCTCATCCCCGTCCGTGAGCCAGTGAGAGAACCGAGGAGTCCTGGCTTCCAGCTCCAACCGCCAGACCCCACTTCCCTCCCAGAACCAGTGAGAGAACCGAGGAATCCTGGCTCCCAGCCCCCTGCTCTAACCCACCAGCCCCCACTCCCCTCCCAGAGCTGGGGAGAGAACCCAGGAGTCCTGGCTCCCAGCCCCCTACCGCTCTAACCCACCAGCCCCCACTCCCCTCCCAGAGCCAGGGAGAGAACCCAGAAGTCCTGGATCCCACCTTCCTCTCCAAGCCAGGTTAGAACCCAGGAGTCCTGGACCCCACCCCCGTCCCTGAGCCAGTGAGAGAACCCAGGAGCCCTGGCTCCCAGCCCCCCCTGCTCTAACCGCCAGCTCCCGCTCCCCTCCCAGAGCCAGGGAGAGAACCCAGGTGTCCTGGCTCCCAGCCCCCCCTGCTCTGACCCACCAGCCCCCACTCCCCAGGAGTCCTGGCTCCCCGCTTCCTCCCATAGGATCACTGATTTAACACTAAGTATTGGGGTAGCCGTGTTAGTCTGTATCCGCAAAACCACCGAGGAGTCCAGTGGCACCTTAAAGACTCGCAGTGACTTGGGCATCCGCTTCTGGCGAAGGGGCTTTTTGCCCAAATCACTCTGCTAGTCTTTAAGGTGCCACCGGACTCCTCACTGATTTAACACTGCCTTACTGCGTGGGGGGTGGGGGGGAAGTGTCGGCAGCTGCGAAAGAGAAAGTGAAAGTCCCACTTCCCACAGCCCGGGGACACTTCACAGCTTGCTGCGCCCCAGCTCTGCTCCAGCCTGGGGTTCCTCAAACGGCCCCAGCCAGGTTTGAGCAAGGACGCCTGGGTTCTCTCCCCAGCTCTGGGAGGGGAGTGAGGGCTGGTGGTTAGAGCAGGGGGGGCTGGGAGCAGGATTCCTGGGTTCTCTCCCCAGCTCTGGGAGGGGAATGGGGTCTAGTGGGTTAGAGCGAGGGTGGGCTGGGAGCCAGGACTCCTGGGTTCTCTCCCCAGCTCTTGGAGGGGAGTGGGGGCTGGTGGTTAGAGCAGGGGGGGCTGGGAGCCAGGATGCCTGGGTTCTCTACCCAGCTCTGGGAGGGAAGTGGGGGCTGGTGGTTAGAGCAATGGGGGCTGGAAGCCAGGACTCCTGGGTTCTCTCCCCAGCTCTGGTAGGGAAGTGGGGGCTGGTGGTTAGAGCAGGGAGGGCTGGGAGCCAAGATTCCTGGGTTCTCTCCCCGGCTCTGGGAGGGGAATGGGGTCTAGTGGGTTAGAGCAGCGGGGGTCTTGTCACTATTCTGTGCCTCAGTTTCCCCTTTGAAACAGGGCCAGTTAGCTTCCTCTGGAGGACCGTGTGGTTGGAGAGCGAGTCCCTCTGCCCCCTCCTTTTGCAGAGGGAGTGCCCTTGGGTGGGCCTTGCGCTGGTGGTACCAGCTGGCCAAACACCCACAAATCCCTCCTTCTGCAGCACAGGTTTGGGGCCGGGGCCCTGGGTTGGTCCTGCTCCTGGAGAGCAGATGGGCCCGAACGATTGGTCAGACCCCTGGCACTGTGGCTCCCAGATATGGGCCAGGCTCTGTGGGTGACAGGCATCCCCACTGCACAGCCTCTGGTGTAACACTGCCCTCTCTCCCCCAGACCCGTGTGCCCGACCCCTCCCACGGACGCCATGGAGCCCGTCTGCCTGGTAGAGTCGGTGCCCAGCTCTGGTGCCCTGCAGGTGAACCCGGCCGCCCTGGGCCTGCTGCGGGTCCTCGCCCGGCCCCTGCACGTCCTCGCCATCTTCGGGCCCTGTGGCACTGGGAAATCCTTCCTCATGGACCGGCTGGTGGGGCAGGGTGAAGGTGAGGGGTCCCCATTGCTCCCCCTTCCCTCTGCCTGTGCCTCCACCATCTCACCCCATCCCTCTGCCTGGGCCTCCCTCATCCCCCTGTGCCCCCCTCCTGGGCTTCCCCCAACCCCCTGCCTGGGCCTTCCCCACCCCTCTGCCTCCCCCAACCCCTCGCCTGGACCTTCCTGACCCCTGCCTGAGCCTCCTCGTATTCCCCCAGCCCTGGACAGAGCTGAAAGCTGGACTTGAGGGTTCTCTGTGGGACCAGCCCACCCGGTGTCTCCGATGTCCGTGCCCTGATGCGAGGAGCATGGGGAGCGCGGAGTGGGGAGTCTTGGCAGGCAAACCGAGTTGTGGCTGAAGTGGCTGCCCGGAGCCATGGCGGTATCCCTGGCACAGCTGGGGCGTTGGCCAGAGGGGTCCGGGCTGCTCCGGAGGGCTGGGCGGGGGAAAACGAGTGAGAGGCAGCGTGCGGCGTGTGTCTGGGCAGGGAGAAAAAGGAGGGATATTGGACAGCACCAGGGCAGGCGCCTACACTGGCCCTCTCAGCTCCGCTTGGCGGGGAGGTGGGTCAGGTGCAGAGAGTCAGAGCAGAGGCCCGAGGATGAGACCTTGGAATGGGGGATGTGACCCATGGGGGAAAGCGGGGAAGGGGAGCCCCAGTGGGACCACGGGAGGAGAGTCCCAGCAGAAAGGGAGTCCAGATACATTCAGGCTGGAATAAGGCATCAGCTGAGACGGGTGAGGGGAATTCACCAGGAGAGCCACTTGCTGAGCATCTCCGTCGCGGACAGGGCAGGTCTCCCGACAACCGGCCCTGGGCTGAGCTGTCAGGGATCAGGCTGGATGGTCACAGGGGTCCCTGCTGGCCCAGGAATCGCAGCATCGGGGCTTAGACCCTGTCAGGGCTGGTCTCGCTTTGCTGGTCCTGCCCCAGCGCTGGGGGCTGCCGGCGTCGAGTCAGCCTCGCCGGGCCCTGCCAGGATGTATTGCTAAGTTTCTATCCCACCGCTGGCTCTCGTTGACCCTCCGTCGGCACCTGGCTGACCCCCCCATCCCTGACCCCGCTGCCTGGTCCTCCCACATCCCTCCACCTGCGTGGGCCTCCCAATCTACTGCCTGGAGCCTTTTCCGACCCCTCCACACATCGGGGCCTCCGCGATCCCTCCGCCCACCTGGCCCTCTCAATCCCTCCACCTGCACCTCCGTGACCCCTGTGCCTGGGCCTCCCCCTCTCCCCACAGCCCCCACTCAGTGCGCCTCTCTCTCCCCACAGGTTTCCCCCGCTCCCCGGGGATCTGGGTGTGGTGCCTGCCCCACCCGACTCAGCCCGACCAGGCCCTGGTGCTTCTGGACACGGAAGGATTCCCCGAGCAAGAGGTAGTGGTGTCTAGTGGTTAGAGTGTATGGCGGGGCAAGGGCGGCAGGGGGCTGGGAGCCAGGACTCCTGGGTTCTATCCCTGGCTGTGGGAGGGGAGGGGCTGGTGGGTTAGAGTTGGGGAGCGAGCAGCCAGAACTCCTGGGATCTCTCCCCAGCTCTGATAGGGAAGTGGGGGCTGGTGGTCAGAGCAGGGGGGGCTGGGAGCCAGGACTCCTGAGTTCTCTCCTTAGACCCGCTGCTCATGCTCCTTTCATTGCCGTTGTAGGGCGATGAGACGAAGCTCTCCCACCTCTTCCTTCTGAACGTGCTGCTCAGCAGCGTCTTTGTCTATAACACCAGGAGTGAGGGCGACCCCCAGAGGCAGCTCGACCGCCTGACGTATCCTTCCCAGCACGGCCCCTACCCTGCTCTGGGACTGGCGCCCTGGAGGGGAAAGCCCTCGTGTCCCATTTCCTGCCCCTCTGTGCCAGCTGGTCCCCCTACCGTGGGACTGAGGAGGGCCCGCGCCCCTAGAGGGGAAAGGCCCCTTCTGCCGTTCCCTACCCCCCTGCGGTCAGATGGGAGCTGGCGCTCCTAGAGGGGAAAGGCCACGGGCCTCATGCCCTGTCTCCCACCCCATCCAGTTCCCTGCCCTGGGGCCGGATGGGAGCTGGTGACCCAGAGGGGAAAGGCCCCATGTCCCTTTCACACCCCCCTCCCCGGTTCGGTTCCCGTCGCTCGACCCTGTCTTTTCCTTCACGGTGCCCCCTGCAGGTACGTGAGGGATCTGCCTCGGGTGGTGCGAGTGCTGGACGAGTGCTCCAGGGAGAACAGCTTCCTCCTGAGCAGCGAGTGCTCCAGGGAGAACAGCTTCCTCCTGAGCAGCGTGCTGCCCGACTTCGTGTGGTGCCTGCGGGACGTGGCGCCCGACCCCTGCCTGGACGAGGTGCTGGAAGCCACGGACCATGAGCTGGACTCGGCTCTCAGCTCCCCGCAAGGTGCATGACCATCAGGGCCCTTCCCCAGCGGAGGGGAATCCTGGCGTCCGGGCAGGTCCCCAGCCCGGCTCAGGTTCCGTCCTGCCTCCCCAGCTCACCCCTGCCGTCTCAGAGGGGTACAGGAGCCCGCTTCACTTCCTGTCCTAAACGAGCGCTGGTGTGAAACAGCCCCCACACCCTGCCCCAGAGCGGATGTATCTCCGCGCTGGACAAGGGGTCCCTGGATAAACAGCCCCCACCCCTCATCCCAGAGGTGGCTGCATCTCCATGCTGCATGAGGGGTCCATGTATCAACAGCCTGCGTTTCCTGCCCCAGAGCGGCCACATCTCTGCCCTCAGTATCCCCTGCCTCTCGGTGTGACCCCAGGGTTCACCCGCCACCCCCTTTCTCTCGCAGATTCGGAGGACTCCCCGTCCAGCTGTGTACAGAGGTTATTCCCCTGCCGGAAGCTGTTCCGTTTCTGCTCCCCCCGAGGGGATGGAGGGCACGGCGAGCAGCTGTCTCCCGCAGGCCAGCTGCACCCCATGTTCCAGGAGCAGGTGGGGCGTTTTAAGGACTACGCCCTGAGCCGGAGCCCTAAGACTGTGGTGGGGAACAGAGCAGTTGATGGGGCGTGTAAGTGTCTGGCTGGGGGTGGGTGAGCAGCCTGTGGGATGTCTGTACCGTACCTAGTGCAATGAGGTCATAGGCCTGGACTGGGAGGCCTCAGTGCTACCTTAAGATACCTAATAAATAGCAATCTTAGTGTACAGCGCCTAGCGCAACCAGGTCGTGTGCCAGGACCAGGGCGCCTGGGCGCTACCGTAATATACCTAATAAATAGCAGTGATCATTCTAGATGAAAACTCAGGAACCTGGGTACTGCTGGACAGATTTTTTTGGTGAAAAATGCAGATTTGGCAGCAGTGACATTTCCCCTGAATTCCTGTTGCTTTCTCCATATTGTTGGTATAGGGTTAAAAGAAACCCAAACTTCCCAAAATGGCAGAAGTCTGGTTTTTGGTTTAAAACAACTTTCCATTTTCAGATTTCCTATTGTATTTAAATCAAAAAACTGTCCCCAAAGCCTGGGGCTCTTGGGGTGTCGGTGGAACGTTCCCTTTGACCCGAAATGTCAGGTTTTTGGCTTTTCAGTTGACTGGAAGTTCTGAGCAGTTTTATTCTTTCATTCGATCCGAAACAATTTGCTTTTTTGGAATTGCCAGGACCCAAAAGCCCATCAGTCACCCAGTTCTGGCTCCGTCCTCAGGCTGGAAAATCACCAGCCTCGATGACTGGGAACGAGGGACTCAGCTGCCTGTAACAGTAACGATCCCTGGCTCTTCTCTAGTGCTTCCCAGCCATCCATTTGTCAGCACCATTGTCCCCCTTGTACAGCAGGGGAAACTGAGGCACAAAGCAGGGCTGTGACTAGCCCAAGCTCCTCCAGCAGGCCAGTGGAGAGCCTGGGCCAGAACCCAGAAGTCCTATCCCACCCTGCAGCAGCAGCACAAACCTCAGTACCTGAGCCAGACCAGGGTGTGGGGGAGGGAGTGACTGGACAGGAGCCCCCAGCCCACCGAATCCTGGTCTGTCCTCTCTCTCCAGTCCTGGCTGATTTCCTGGAGCGCATCGTGGACCTGCTGTCCCGCGATGAGCCCGTTTTCTTGAGTGAGATCTGCAATGGCCTGCAGGTGAGGGAGAGTCTGGGCAGAAGCGGGCTGGGCATTGGGAGAGGCAGAGGGGCTCGTGGAGTGGGGGTCCCATGGGATCTGTGCGGTGGGTGGAGGCTGGGCGCTGGGAGAGGCAGAGGGGCTCAAGTGGGGATGGGGGAGGGAGGTCCCTTTGGATCTGTGTGGCGGGGGGAATGGAGCTGAGTGCTGGAAGATGCAGAGGGGCTCATGCTTGGGCGGGGGTCCCATGGGATCTGTGCAGTGGATGGGGGCAGAGAAGGCTCCAGTTAATGGGGGGCGTGTTTTCTGCCGCCAGCAGGAAGGCAGCAATTACTCCGTGGGGTACCCAGTGGACCCCATGGGGGGCGCCCCACCAAGCAGAGCAGCAGCCAGCGCTGCCCAGCCCTCGGTGCTGGAGCCCAAGGTCAGTCGGGGGCAGCCCCAGGACTAGGGGGAAGGGGCTGCACGGGTGTGGGGGAGCTGTTCCTCGTTCCAGCTCGGCTTAGAGAGAGCTGGAGGTTGGACCATATGGGGGCGGGTGCAGGGCTTCCTGGTAGGAACTGGGCTGAGACCCAGCAACTCATTTCATACACGGAACCAGTTATAACCATGGAGCATTGTAGCTAGGTGGGAGCTGGTGTCCCCTAGTGGGGCAGGGCCCCGTGACCCATTCCCTGCCCCCCCTGAGCCAGCCCATCCCTGCCCTGGGGTGCATCGGGGCTGGCACCCCTTAGAGGGGAAAGGCCCGTGACCCATTCCCCGTCCCCATGAGCCAACCCGTCCCTGCCCTGGGGTGCGTCAGGGCCGGGGCCCCTTAGAGGGGAAAGGCCCCGTGACCCATTCCCCACCCCCCTGAGCCAGCTCGTCCCCGCCCTGGGGTGTGTTGGAGCCAGCACCCCCTAGAGGGGAAAGCCCCCATGTCCCATTCCCTGCCCCCCTGAGCCAGCCCGTCCCTGCCCTGGGGTGCATCGGGGCTGGCGCCCCTTAGAGAGGAAAGGCCCTGTGTTCCATTCCCCACACCCCTGAGCCAGCCTGTCCCTGCCCTGGGGTACAGCAGGGCTGGCGTCCCCTAGAGGAGAAAGGCCCCATGTCCCATTCCCTGCCCCCCTGAGCCAGCCCGTCCCTGCCCTGGGGTGCATTGGGGCTGGCGCCCCTTAGAGGGGAAACGCCCCGTGTCCCATTCCCCGCCCCCCTGAGCCAGCCCGTCCCTGCCCTGGGGTACATCGGGGCTGGCGCCCCGTAGAGGGGAAAGGCCCCGTGACCCATTCCCCATCCCCACGAGCCAACCCGTCCCTGCCGTGGGGTGTGTTGGGGCCGGCGCCCCCTAGAGGGGGAAGGCGCTGAGCGGCTCTGTGGCAGGTGACGGGGTGTGTCAGCCCTTTGCCGGGCAGTGGATCCAGTTGTGCTCTCTCGCTCTCCATGATGTATCTGCCCCCCTGTTGTCTCTCCCGCACAGAGGGAACACATGATCCCACTTCAGGCATCTCGACCTGCCCTGCCGGTCCTGGCCAAGGTGAGTGGCCCCCGTTGGCCCAGCCCCAACCCCCTCCTGGCTGCCTTTTGGGCGGAGGTGGAAACAGCCCCCTCCTTGCTCCCAGCCTCACTCCGCCTTGCTGCCCCCAGGTTGCCCCCAGCACGGCACAGCCAGGTGCCATGGAGAAACCGATGTGCCTGATCGAGAACAGCCTGGACGGGGAGCTGCAACTGAACCAGGCAGCCCTGGCCCTGCTCCAGAGCGTCCGCCAGCCCGTGGTGGTGGTGGCCATCGCTGGGCTGTACCGCACCGGCAAGTCCTACCTCATGAACAGACTGGCCGGCAAGGACCAGGGAGGTGAGCGCTGGGGAGGTGCTTGGCCGTGGGGCTGATCCAGGGGGCAGGGAGTGGGGAGGATACCAGGGTAGACAGGCCCGTGGGGCTAATCCCAGGGGAGGGAGGGGTGGGATACCAGGCTAGACGGGCCTGTTACCTGCACAAAATTCTCCGTTACACACACACTGTAGGGGGTGCCCACCCGTACCCCGTTCCTAGGGCTCAGGGCGTGCGCTTTGTGGGTCTGCAGGGCCTTTGCCCAGTGAAAGAGCTTTACCCAGCAATATCCTTCTCCTCTATTTATTAACAGTCACCAAGCAGAACACACATGCTAATCCTTAGGGGTTTTTCAACATACCATAATTGTAACTGTGCTGGCCACCCTGTATGGAGCGTTTGTACATGTGGGGCACATTGAGGTACAACCCTGCACACATTTAACCCGGAGAGGTCCAGCTTAGTTTGCTATAGAGATCGTATTGGGGATATGATAACTTGTTCCATACGTGACGGGATCCCCGGGGTGCAGCCTGGGACTGTTTGACCGCTGTGCCCCCCCCAGCTCTCCAGCCTGGGCTGTCTCCCACAATGCTTTGTAGTGACCAGCAGCAAACCCCTCCGGGCGCTGTGATCACTCAGCACAACCGTGTGTGGAGCCCCACACGCAGCTAGACTCCCAGAGGTGGTCATGGATGTCACAGAGTCTGGGGGAGTCCAGCCCTGCATCCCTCTTCCCGGGACCCACAGTGACTTTTAGCCAGCCAGTAAAACAGAAGGTTTATTGGACAACAGGAACGCAGGTTACAGCAGAGCTTGCAGGCACAGTCAGGATCCCTCCATCGAGTCCTTCTGGGCTTTCAGGGTGCTTGGATCCTAGCTGGGATACCCTGAATTCCGCCCTCACAGCCCCAAACCCAAACTGACCTGCCCCTCCTTCCGCCGGCCGATTCCTTTCTCCCGCTCCCTGGGCACAGGTGCTGACCCCCCTCCCCGCTGCCTGGCTCAGGTTACAGGCTTAAAGATCCTGTCCCTCACCTAAAGACATGCCCTGCTCTCCCATTCCCCACACCGACAGCCCCTACTCCATCACAATGGATCACACAGGGACAGGCATCAGCCGAACCCCCCAGCTCCCAGCACTGTACCCCAGGAATGTACCGTCTTGCACTGCTGAAGACGAACTGTGCAAATTTATTCACTGGTTCCCCACTTCGTCAATGGAAAGTGAATATACGCAGCCTTTGTAACCTGTGCAGATTTACCAAACACTTCAGGCAAACTCACTGGTAACGATACACAGTTCAACAAATGTACTGACTACAAAAGAGATTTTATGTGGTTATAAGTGATAGGGAAAAAGTCAGAGTTAGTTACCAAAATAAAGTAAAATATAAGCCCACAGTCTAAACTCCCAAGCCCATTAGACTGGGCAACATCTAGACTAAGCAGTTTTTCTCCACCCACTGGATACTGCAGTTCACAGTACACAGCTTTCCCCCTAGAAACCTGGGCCAGTCCCGTGTGTGGGAGGCTTCAGTCTTCCCAGTGTAGGTGGGGGGAGGAGGAAGGCCCAGCATGGGGTCTCTGTGCTCTGTTTTGTACCCTTAGGCCAGGTGCTTGGGGAGCACAAGTCCCCAGGCACGTCTGGGGGGCGTTGCTGAGTCCCCAGGCGAGGTTGAGCAGTTCCCCCTGGTGTGGCCTCATGCAGGTGAGTCATCACATTGTAGCTCCCTAGCTGGGCAATGGCTGGTGATGGTTGTTTGGCACCCGCCCGGACATTGGGTACTTTCCCGGACATTGTCTCTGGAGAGCTGGTATCTGGGTGCATATCTTGGTGACAGCCGTCCTGCACACTCTCCTCACTTGGCACGTGCGGGTGAGACACATATTTAGATGGGACAGTGGTTTTCAGCAGATCGTAACCTTTGCCATGACACGTTATCTCATGGACTCACAGGACTCGTGCTCTCTCTCAGCTCTGTACGGTCTCTGTGGGGAGCCCCCTTCAGTGAGACAGCACTTCTCGGGGGTCCACTCCCTCCTGGGGGTTAATCCCCTCCACCTCCTGGAGCCGCACCTCTCTGAGCCTCAGCACACCTGTCTCTGCCGTGGGCCCCCTGGCCTTCCACTCCCAGAGGGAATAATGCACTACAAGGCCACGTGGTGCAGGGGACAGCACCTTTCCCTTTTCTACGGTTATCCCTCCATTTACAAGGGCCAGAGGCCGTTGTGCCAACCTAGGGTTAGATACCTGCCCCTCCGGCGCCTTTCCTGGTGTTATGTATTTCAATGGGGAATGTACTGTCTGTACTATGGCTTTAGATCCTCCAGTTATATACCCGCAACGCTGCAAGGTGCCACACCAAGACCCAGCACACTTTCTATTTCTCACAGGGGTGACATTTTGCTCAGGGTAGTTCCTGTTTTGGACCTATAGGCCACGATTTGTAAGTTCCTGGTGCTTTGCTGCTGTAGCAGCGCTGCTCCCAGCGCCTCAGCAGGACTAGGCAGTGGCAGGATGGATGATTCTCCCACCTTTGGATATGTGGGGCCGGGGCCAAGTCCTGTTTCAGGGTCAGTGATAACTTTACCTGACCAGGCCCCCACTCCTACTGCCGCCCTTTCGGAGAAAACCCAGTGGGCGACATTTCAGTAACATCTCTCGAGAGGTTCAGGTTCCCAGAAGGGCTCTTAAGGATGCCACATGAATTGGGGCAGGAAATTTTCCAGTCAGTTCCACCCGTTGTGCATCTGGGGTTTGTCCCTCCTTTCCTGATATGACCCCTAAGTATTTTACCTCTTGCTGTACCAGCTGGGCCTTGGCTCTGTTGGCCTGGAGTGTGGTATGTTGGATGATCTGTAACGTCTGCTCAGTGATCCTACCAATCTCCTCCCTGTGGTCCCCAGGGACCCGTGTATCATCAGCATAAGGAATTACCCTCTCTGGGGCTTCAGGTGTCCATTTTCCCCACATCTTAACCACATGGGGTGACAAATTGCAGGTGCGTTATGAAAACCCTGGGGACTCTGGTGAAACACAACTATTGTCCCCTGGAAGTGAACCCAGATTTGTACCAGGACTCGGTGCAAGGGAATGGCAGAGAAGGCGTTTGCTAAATCTGGTACTGAGAACCACTGTGCCCCTGCTGCTACTGCAGCAGCTACTTCTTGGTACTTGGCCATGACCGGGGCAGGGGCAGGGTTACCTCGTTTAATGCTCTAAAATCCACTGTCATTCACCAGGTCTTCCCATCCGCTTTCAGGACAGGCCAATCGGGGCAGGATTAGTACTCGCCATGTGCCCCATAACACTCTGTTCTAACAAATGTTCAATGTAGATTTTATTCCTTCCTCTGCCTCCTGAGGATACTTGTACTGACGCTGTGGAGGGGGGTCAGGGCCTCGAATTAAAACCTCAGCATCAATTTTCCCACACTCCAGTTTCTTTTCAGCCGATACCCCGGGAAACTTGTCCGCTCATGGGTCCCCTTCTTTCGATTTCCCTCCTTCCGGGCCTTGATAGCCCACACCTCTGTACAGCATTAAGGGAGCGGGGGGTAGATGTGTCTGCTGGCGCGTCGCTATTTGCCCATAGGAGCCTGTTGGCTAATTCCATGATGCGTCTCCCCTCATTAAGGTTAAGATGTTCCCAATATTCCATCCTCCTCAGCCTCGTTCCCAGTTTGATCCTGCTTCTGAACACAGTATCTTACCCATGGCTCCCGATTCCCTATGTGGGTCACGACTGGTCTCATGATAAACGCTTTCATTGTCTCCCCTGTATGGGATACTAGTTGTGTTGAATCGTCTGTTTCCACAGCGTCCCCGGGAAACCACTGTTCTCCAAGCACAGATATTGATGCACAGGTGTCAGTTAGCATAGTGGGGCATGTTCAGGAACGGCACCAGGGTTTTTGGCGCCTTAGGCGGGGGTCCTTCCGCGCTCCCGATCGTTGGCAGCAGTTCGGCAGCAGGGGGTCCTTCCGCGCACCTGATCTTTGGGGCACTTCGGCGGCGGGTCCTGGAATGAGTGAAGGACCTGCCGCAGAATTGCCGCCGAAGACCTGGAGCGCGGAAGGACCCCCCGCTGCCGAATTGCCTCCCCTCCCAAAACCTGGTGCCCTAAAGCACCGGCCCTGGGCATGTTTGTTCCCCTGATCTCCCTATTATTGCCCTTACAATGGGACATCCCTACTTGTCATACTGTAGTTGGGCCACTACCTCAGGGGGACTCTGGGGAGGGGGGCACCCCTACTGGAGTGGTGCCGATGCTTCAGGGTCCGTTCTGTGAGCTACAGGAACCCCAGCAATCAATTCCTCTTGCCTGTCTGACTGGGCAGCCCTCTGCAGTAACTCACTTGTGAGCTTCCCGTCCTATTTCTCTTCTGGGTTCCCTGCCGTCATGAGCTCCCTCCATGCCTCCCCTCTCAGGATACCTTTCCCACCTTCAGCCAGACGTCCTCTGGTCTGCATCTGATACCCAGACCCAGATCCATTTCTTCCTCTGGCTCCTCCACTGCCCATTGCATCTCCCCGGAACGTGCCATTGTGCATCGGGCCCTTTCCCCTGGCTCCGCTTGGAGATCTAGGGGCCCATCGGCGGCAAAAGCTACCTCCTGGACAGGCTCCATTCTCCCGTCCCTATTTCCTTTTCCCCCTTCTCCCTGCGTGTCTCGAAAAACTACAGCTGCTCGAAAAATCTCCTGTTTCAACTCCAAATATCCCCCAGCTGGATCTGTGGGGTCTAAAATCACTTTCATTCTTCAGTTCAAGCCATCTAACACCGCCGTCTGAAAACCTGAAGGGTTGGAATCGGGGGGTGTTCCAGTTCCTATGGCACAACCCCGGCAGACATGGCAAGGATCTCCTTTTTAATAACATCTGTAACCCTTCTGCCCCTCTGAGTCGGCAGCAGCAAGGGCTGGGTTCAGTATCCAGGGGTTCTGTTTCAGTAACATCACGCGTAACCGGCTCGAGCCCCCACCCAGTGACCTGGGACACTTACATACCACACCCTTCTGGGCGCCTCTAGGAGGCAGTACTTCCCCATTCACAAGCACGGAGTCTGAGTGTAGCAAAATCCTTTTAATAAAGGAAGGAGACAATGCGGCATCCCATTGGAGAAACACCGCAAACAGGGTTATAACACAAACCATAAGCAGAAACCCACCTCCAAGTACATTTGGCAATGTCCTTTTCCCCTTAGGGTCTTAAGTCCGACAACCCAAAAGTCTCTGGTCAGCGCCACCCCAGAATTCAAGAGTTTTTCTGCAGTTTTATCCCCCTAGCCTGGGTGGAAATGGGCGGGCGGGGGGGAGTCCACACAGGATGTTAAGGGGCAGGCCAACTGCTCCACCTCTCCATGGAGTTCTGCTGCTGCCTTCACCACGACCCACTCCACCACACCAGCTGTGCCGCTCCTCCACAACCCACTCCACCACACCAACTGTGCCGCTCCTCCAGCTGTCCGTGCAAACCACTCCACTCACTGTTCCATGGGCTGCTCAACACACTGCAAACTGCTCTGCTCTGCCAGCCACTTAGTGATAGGTCTTCAGGCTCCCCCACTAGCTAACACAGCACTCAGTGATCTCAGCTCTTAGTAGGGGAGCCCTGGTGCACCATTGGCCCAACATGGATTCAGCTCAGCAGTCTCTAGATGGACTCCTAATGGAATCAAAATTAGCTCTACTCTTTAACAGTGGAGAGAGGAGGATGTGCAATTGGTGTTCAGCCTCAAAAGGGCACATGCCAATCAAGATATCACACACCACTCCCCAACCTCTCTCAAAATTCATGGGGCTTGTGAACCCATGTCCCATGTTTTCAAGTACCCGCCTGTGACGAACGGGATGTCTTAATGTTTCTCTGAATACTGTGTTGGTGCCTTCAGTCCAATGACAGTATCTTAAGATCTGGCAAGCCAAAAAGGGCCAGGCACCTAATATGCCTGAACTCTGGTCTCCTAGCAACTGATGCTGGGCCGCCCCTCTGCAAAGGTGCCAATTGAAAGTGTTGGAGACAAGGGATCAGGACCTCCTGGCCGGAAAGGGCTGAGGCAGAGAGGGAGGGCTGGAAGGGATGTTAGTCTGAGCTTGCGGAACGAAAGAAGTGAAGTACACAGACCTGGGGGCTGGCTCACATAGCGCCCAGAAATGGACCTGGCTGAGGGGTCTGGTCGTGCTGTATCTACAAGCCTGTTTTAGACCGCTGTTCCTGGTCCATCGAATAAACCTCTGTTTTGCTGTGCTGAGAGTCACGTCTGAACGCAAAAGTGGGGGTGCAGGACCCTGTGGCTTCCCAGGACCCCATTGGGGCGGGCTCGCTGTGGAAGCGCACAGAGGGCAGAGGAGTGCTAATTTCCAAGGAGAGACCCAGGAGGTGAAGCCGTGTGAGCTTCTTGCCCTGAGCAAGTCTGCTCCAAGGGAGAGGAGGCTCCCCAAATTCCTGACTGGCTTGGTGGGGAGCAGTTCCAGAGCATCGCCCGGTGACTTCGTGACACCGCCCAACTGAGGTTAAGTCATCTCTGCCACAAAGCAGTCCCACAGCTCCCCATTCACACAATGAGGATGACAAACTTTTTTTTCCTCCTGCCCCAATAACAAAGAAATTGGGGATCCCAGAGCTGTTAAAATAACCATCCCAGTCTGCTGTGGGCTTATGGTAAGTGGGGGGTGGATGCCGATGCAAATTTTTCCACACTCTTTGAAATCCTTGAAATTCTTTCCACACTCCCTACAATTCACCACCAGATGACAGGGTAGCGCTCATGCTGACTCTGCTTACACCTACAATTTTGGGGGGTCACAGGGCCCTGTTCTGTGACATGGGACAATCTCCCCGGTTGTTGGGCCCCCATCCCTTCACCCAGTCCCATCCAGTGGCAAGAGCACCATTCGCACCTAGCCTCCCCTCAGCACTGCCTCTTGCTGCCCAGGCAGAAGCACTAGAACCTCATAGTCTGCCGGCCTCCGCCCGGTTCATGCCAACACCTTCCCCATCCCGTCCAGACATATGTCCCTTTCTAGGAGTCCCAGTAATTGCGCAGCCGCCTGTACCTGCTCTGGGGTAAAACCAGGAATCTCTGTAATGTTTTGCCTTGTTTTCCTTCGTCATTGTGCATCATTTGGGTCAAGGTCTGTTCTTGTTACCGCCCTTGTGGTAACTGGAACCACAGGATTGAGTTCTGCTTTTAATTTCAAATCCTGCCAGTCCCTTTCTGCAGGGGCATGGGGCCCTCAGGGGAAGCATCGGGGGCAGATGAGCATCCAGGATCCTTCTCTCCAGAATCCACCCAACTGTCTCCATTCCAAGTGTCCTCCCAGGTGTCTGTATCCCCCGGGCCCACACTCACGCCTCCCCTGGGCCCCTCTGGGCTCCCCACACAATTCCCAGGTTCTGTGTTGGCTGCCTGCAGACTGTGTGGTCACTGCCTGTCTGGCCGGATCCGTATTTCCCTGTAACACTGTTCTGACGGCTGCCTGAGCATCCCCCAGCTCCAGCTGCCGTGTAGATTCCCTCCCCATTCTGGTTTTCTACTTTCAGTTTCAGTTGCTCACACTCTTCTGTTTTGAGCCGTTACATTGTGTAATGGGGAAGCTGCACTGGCCCACCCAGATGCCTTATATTGAGGCAAATTCTCCTCGCCTTTCCTGGAGCGCTCCCAAGTTAGAGACATTCCTGGCAGCTTTGCACAGTGCCCACCCAGCTTTGATGTCCGCCGCCTTTGGCTTGGGTTTCCTGCACTCACAGAATGCTTCAAACCGCTTCCAGGCAGACTCAAGGACATCCCTCCCCTGGGAGGAATCTTGTCCCCATGGGCATGGACCCCATTCCTCTACCCATTTAGCAAGCTAACCCCCACCCATCCCGGTCCCTTTGCTTTGTTTCCTTTCCCTCCTGTTGCTTCAGGGTGAACGATCTGCCAAGAAAGAGCCTTACACAGTAAAATCCTTAACCTCTATTTATGAACCATTACCGAGCAGACACACATGCTGAGCAGACAATGCTCTGCTCACCCGGCCCGGTCAGGCAAGCGGACGTCCCTGTTGGCCAGGCAAGGTCAGTCTCGTAGGGATTCTGGGCGTGCAGAGAATTCTTGGCAGCTTTGATCTTAGGCTGTGTCTGTGGGTGAGTTCTTCTCCTTTCTGGTCTTTCCTTCATGAGTTCACACCCAGCCAAATTAATTCTACAGCAGAGAGAACCAAGCAAAGAACCAGGCACAGACTGTACAGCCAAACCGTAGGGAAGTGGGGACCATAGAGATAAAACAATGAAGAAAATGAGGATTTCACACCCGAGCTACTGATAAGTGGTTTCTTGCCAGACACGATTTACCAAACTACGTTTTCTGTAACCAACTTAAGCTCAGTTTCTGTGTCTGGCGATAGTGGGAAGGCATTAGGACGGGGTCTCCTTCTCACCAGCCTGATGGAATGTGAGGACGTGACTTTCTGCTTCTCAGCTAATGGCTGCAGACAAGGGCCTTATCCGTGGGGTGATTCAGGGTAGTGGGGAAGGGTTGACAGAGGTGACAGGTCAGCGCTAGCCAGTCGTTCCACTGGCCCCTCTCTACCCCCAGCTCTGGGAGGAGAAAGGGGTGCTCAGAGCGGGGGGTGTAGGAGCCAGGACTCCTGGGTTCTCTCCCTGGCGCTGGGAGGGGAGTGGGGCCTAGTGGTTAGAGCAGGGGAGAGGGGCTGGGAACCAGGACTCCTGGGTCCCCTCGCTCTGCATCTGTCCCAGCTCCGCCCCTCTCTCCCCAGGGTTCTCGCTGGGCTCCACCATCCAGTCGCACACCAAGGGCATCTGGATGTGGTGCCTGCCCCACCCCCACCCCTGCCGGGCCGGCCACACCCTGGTGCTGCTGGACACCGAGGGGCTGGGCGACGTGGAGAAGGTGAGTGGGGGGTGATGGGAGAGCAGGGCTGGGTTTCAGCTCTGGGGATCCAGGGAGACCTAGGGGGATCAAGAACCCTCTGGATGTGGGAAGGGCTCTGGGCTTGGAGGTGGGTGGCCCAGGGATCAGCATAGGTCAGTCTCCCCTGCCCCATATGCCCCCACCCCATCCCTCTGCAGTGGGGCCTGGTGGGCCATGCTCCCCACCCCTGACCTACAGGGGAAGTTCCAGCTCTCTGCCCCGTATCGCCCTGTCACAGACTCCCAGTCCCCCGGCTCTTTGGCTCCGTATGCCCCTGGGAGGAACCCCCCAGTGTGGCAGCCCTTCTCAGGGGTTCACTGTCTCTCTGGGGTTAGGCCCTCTGGCCTTGCTGCCCCCTGGGACCGCACCCCTGAACCCCCAGCAGCCTGGGGCCCCTCGGGGAGTCCCCTCGATCTGGGCCCCTGGGACCCCCACCCTTAGAGGGAGCAACACCCCCGATCTCTAGCTGCAGTGACTCTGCCAGCGTCACAGAGGAGGTTTATTGAGCGTCTGGACGCAGCCCAGGAGGTCTAAGGGCCCTCGGCCAGGTCAACTGGGTCTGTCCTGGCCCCATGGGTCCGGCTGCTCCTTGTCCCCTGCCCAGCCCCCTCCTTCCAACCGAGCCCCCTAAATCCCCTCCCTCACCAGCCCCTCCTCCGCCCATTGTCTTCAGTCCTAGGTTGACAGGCTGCTGAGCCCCTCTCTGCCGTCTGTTGTTCCCCCCTGGCTGGATCTGGCTGGTCAGGTCCCCGGGCCCCTCTCTCCTCAGCCCAGAACCAGCTGCCCCCGGGCTGGGCCGGGCCTCCCCATCGCCAGTCGCTGAGTCCCCAATCTCCTGACCAGTGTCCGAGGTCCCGGCTGCTGGGGGAGGTCACACCTGGCCCCCTGCAATAACAAACCCCCTCCCGTCCCTTGTTACACGTGCAGCCCCAGGGAAACTGAGGCACACACGGTGTTCATGCAAAACACTAAGAAAATAAGAAAATCCCCCACTTTGTCACACCCCACAACCCTGCTTCTCTGCAGTGGGGTCTGATGGGCTGTGCTTCCACCTGTGGTCTGCAGGGGGAGCACCAGCTCCCTGCCCAATATCCACCCTGCCCCGCCCCTCTGCAGTGGGGTCCAACACTGCGATTTTCCCCCTACCCTCTCTGCAGGGCGACACCAAGAACGACACATGGATCTTCGCGCTGGCCGTGCTGCTCAGTGGCACCTTGGTCTACAACAGCCTGGGCACCATCGACCAGCACGCCCTGGAGCAGCTGCAGTATCCTGCCCCTGCTGGGAGGGACCCAGGAGTCTGGGAGGTGGGAGCAGCTGGGATTCCCCTCCCATAACTGGGTAGCACCTGTCACACCCTCTTGGGAGCTGGGCTTTGGGGTGGGTGCCAGTAGCAGTGCCACTGTTGGGTGCCGTTCCTGGGGCAGTGGGCGCTGGGCTCAGGGACAGCCTGGCAGAGGGGGCTTCATCTCCAGTTCCTTAGCCGGCCCCCAGCTATGTGACGGAGCTGACGGAGAGCATCAAGGTGAAGGCGGCAGGCGAGGGCGGCCGGCAGGAGGGGGAAGATTCGGCCGAGTTCGTGCGGTTCTTCCCGGCCTTCGTGTGGGCCGTGCGGGATTTCACGCTGCAGCTGCAGCTGGATGGGCGGGAGATCACCGAGGACGAGTACCTGGAGAACGCCCTGAAACGCAGACAAGGTGCCAGCTGTGGGTGGGGACCGGGCTAGGTGGGCCGGGGGGCTGATCTGGGAGGCAGGGAGGGGGTGAGATACTAGGGTAGATGGGCTGTGGGTCTGAGGGGGCAGCAGGGCGGGGCTGGGGGTACCAGGCTGGCTGTGACCCTGAGGGTCTCTCCCAGGCCAACCCAAGAAGCTGGATCTGCCCAAGAAGTACCTGCGCCAGTACTTCCCTTCCCGCAAGTGCTTCGTGTTCGACCGCCCAGCCCCGCGCCGCGACCTGGCCCGCCTGGATGAGCTTCCCGAGGCAGCGCTGAGCCCTGACTTCCTGGAGCAGGCGCAGCGCTTCTGCAGCCACATCCACCAGCACGCGGGCACCAAAACCCTTCCGGGCGGCCACGTGGTGACGGGCACCTGTGAGTGGAGATCGGGGCACAGCCCTCGGGAGGAGGATCGGGGCATAGCCCTTGGGGGATGGGTGTGTCCTTGGGGCAGGGGATGCGGATTGGGGTGCATCCTGGGAGGCTGGGAGGATGGGGATTGGGAGGAGTCGCTGGGGGGTGGGGATTGGGGTGTGTCACAGGGGCAGGGGATAGGGAGTGGGGCACGTTCTGAGTGGGGCTGGGGACAGGGGATCCCAGTGCAGGAGGAGAGGTGGGGGCACGTCCCAGGGTCCGTGTATGTGCTGTGGGGTCAGGTCAGGCTGGGACTGCTGGCCAGGGCTGGGGTTCAGGGCCAGTATGGGCAGGCTGGGGGAGGGGCTGGGTGGAAGGAGGCTGCCCCTGCCCACCTCCAGCTGCGCTGGGCCCCCCAGCGCTGGGTCTGCCCCCCTCCGGCTGCACTGGGCTCCCTGGCACTGACCCTGCCCCCCTCTGGCCGTGCGGGGCCCCCTGCCCCACTCCGGCTGTGGTGGCCCCTCTGGTGCTGATTCTGTCCCTCCGGCCACACTGGGGAACCTGGTGCTGACCCTGCCCCCCTCCGGCAGTGCTGGGGAACCTGGCGGTGACCTACGTGGATGCCATCCGCAGCGGGGCGGTGCCCTGCATGGAGAGCGCGGTGCTGGCCCTGGCGCAGATCGAGAACTCGGCGGCGGTGGGGGAGGCCATGGCTGCCTACGAGGAGCAGCTGGGGCGGCGGGTGGCGCTGCCCACGGAGAGTGTGCAGGAGCTGCTGGAGCTGCACGCCCAGTGCGAGCGGGAGGCGCTGCGGGCGTTCATGGCGCGCGCCTTCAAGGACGAGGAGCAGCAATACCAGCGGCAGCTGAAGGTACCAGGGACCCTGCAATCGGAGCGCAGCCCCTCCTGCCCCAGCCTGCAGTGACCCACAGGGGAATAAGGCATGGGGCATTTCCGCTCCAGGGGGCGCTGGTTCCGATCTGGTCCCGGGGAGGGGACTGGCTGGGTCTGTGGAGTGGGGCATGGGGCCTCCAGGGGAGCTGGCCCCAGGGCAGGGAACTGGCTGACTCTCTGGGGCAGGGAATGGGACACAGGAACTTTCTCCTCCGGGGCGCACCGGCTCCAATGTCCCCTCTCTCCACAGGACAGGCTGGACTCCAAGCGTGCTGAGCTCTGCTGCCAGAACGAGCAGGTGTCGTCGGACCGGTGCACGGCCGCGCTCTTGGAGCTGTCGCAGGAGCTGGAGGAGCGGGTCTGCAAGGGGAGCTACTCAGTGCCCGGGGGCTACCAGCGCCTCCTGGACGACCAGCGGGAGATGGTGGAGAAATACCAGCTGGTGCCAGAGAAAGGGATCATGGTGAAATGGCTAAACAGCATTAATTGGGGCTGGGAGCCAGGACTCTTGGGTTTTCTCCCTGGCTCTGGGAGCGAAGTGGGGGCTGGTGGTTAGAGCAGGGGAGCTGGGAGCCAGGACTCCTGGGTTCTGTCTCTGGCCGTGGCTCTGAGCTGCACACACAGCCTGCGGGTGCTCTGGGGTGGGAGGTACCAATGGCGTCGCTGGATCCCGCTGTGGGTTTGTGATCCAGGTTCATCCTTGGCTGACGGAATGAGGGCAGCACGGAGTCACTGGCTGGTCTGGGGCCCCCTAGGTGTGGGGGGAGGCAGGTGCAGGGGGGAGGGTCTGTGGGCCCCTCAATGTGTGGGGAGGCAGGTGCAGGGGGGCAGGCGGGAGGGGCTGTGCAGGGGACAGGTGCAGGGGGGCAAGTGGGAGGGGCTGAGGGCCCCAGCTCACCCCCTTTCTCCTGGTGCCCCCAGGCGGCCGAGATGCTGCAGCAGTTTCTGAAGTCCAAGGAGATGGTGGCCCAGGCCGTTCTGCAGACGGACCAGAGCCTCACGGACAGACAGAGGGAGATTGAAGGTGACTCCAGAGCTGGGACTTATAGTCCTATGACCCCCACAGCCCTATGGATCTGGGGATCTCTTGGCCACAGACTCACCCCCCGAACGCTGTGGCCCCATAGACCCAGTGACCCCTGGCCCTCATGGCCCCATACACCCAGTGATCCCTGGCTTTCATGGCTCCATAGATCCTGGGACTCCTGGACCCCACAGATGCCAAGGCTCTGCAGTCCCATAGATCCAGTGCCTCAAGGTAGGGTCTCTGTGGCCTCCCAGGCCCGGTGACCCATAGATCTGGTGACCCCAGCACCATAGATCCAGTGATCCCAGGGCCCCATACATCCAGTGCCCCATGGACACGGTGATCCCAAGGCCAGGGGTCCATAGATCTGGTGACTCCTGGGCGCCGATGACCCAGTGACCCCGAGCCAAGGCTCTGCACCCCGAATCCCTGGCCCTGACCATGTGCCCCCCTCACCCCCCAGTGGAGCGGGCGCGGGCCGAGGCAGCTGAGCAGGAGGCCCAGCTGAGCCAGGAGATGCAGGCCAGGACAGAGCAGCTGCTGCAGGACCAGGAGCGCAGCCACCAGGAGCATGTCCAGCAGCTGACGGCCAAGATGGAGCAGGACAGGAGGCAGCTGCTGGCCGAGCAGGAGAGAGCGCTGGCCCTGAAACTGCAGGTACCTGCCCCGGGTGCCTGGGGAGCTGGGCTGCCTGGAGCAGGGGGGTGGGAGCCCCCTGGTTCTATCCCCAGCTCTGGGAGCTGAATGGGATCTACTGGTTAGAAAAATACCAGCTGGTGGCAGAGAAAGGGTTCATGGTGAATTGGCTGAATAGCATTAACGGGGGCTGGAAGCCAAGACTCCTGGGTTCTCTCACTGGCTTGGGTGGGGGTCAGCAGAGTCTGGTGGGTTAGAGCAGGGGGGGCTGGGAGCCAGCACTCCTGGGTTGTCTCCTGGCTCTGGGAGGGGGTGGGGTGGGGTCTGGTGGTTAGATCGGGGAGGGGAGGTGGGAGTCAGTACCCCTGGCCCCCGGCTCCAGAGCCCCACAGCTCTGTGTTGGCGGCACTAACGCTCGGCTCTGTCCCCCAGGAGCAGGAGCGGCTGCTGCGCGAGGGGTTCCGGGGGGAGGTGGCGCAGTTGGAGCAGCAGTTGCAGAACCTGAGGAAGGAGAGGAGCCAGCCCCGGCGCTCCCGCTGCATCATCTGCTGAGAACAGAGACCCAGAGGACTTGGGGAGCAGGGCTGGGCTGGTTCCCCTCCCACCAGCCTGAGACGTGGGGGTGCTGGGCAGAGCCAACCACTAGGGTTGTGGTCCGTTTGCGGGTGGAGGGCTTCTGACTTCGCACTGAGTGATGCTTGTTGTTTACTGAGATTTGATACTGGAAAGCTGTACACACTGGTGTGTTATTGTAGGGTCTCTCATAAACACTGCACCTGCTGCTTGCTCTGGAGTGTTACTGTGGGGTCTCTTGTAACCCTGCTGGTGCTGCATGCAGTGCTGTGTTATTGTAGGGTCTCTCATAAACACTGCACCTGCTGCTTGCCCTGGAGTGTTACTCTGTGGGGTCTCTTGTAACCCTGCTGATGCCGCATGCAGTGCGTGTTAGTTGGGGTCGTCCTATAACCTGCCCTGCTGCGTGCCCTGGGAGTGTTACTGTGGGGGATCTCTTAGGATATGCGGCCTACCAAATTCAAGGCCATTTTGACATCACGCCAAGGCTTGTTAAAATGATTCAGTTTCACATTTTTACCTGTTTACATCTGAAATTTCACAATGTTGTAAGCATGGGGGTCCCAAGCCAGGGGCACCTGGAGGTGGTCTGATCTCCCCGAGAGTGCCATGCAGGGGAAGGAGAAGTCCTGTCCCACCCAGCCAATGCGATTTGCAGCGGGAGCCCCAGCTGGACGTTCCAGTAGCACAGGGGAGATCAGGGCTGTTGCATGATCGGGACATGGTTTCACAGCTTGAAGTTGGTAGGGCCTGTCGTATGAAATCTGCTGCTGCTGCTACTGGTGAATGCCCTGGGTGTGTTATTGGTAGGTCTCTTGTAACCCTGCCCGCCGTGTGCCCAGGTGTGTATTGTGAGGTCTCTTGTAACCCTGCTGTGCTACTGTCAGGCTGTGTTATTGTAGGTCTTGTTAAACCTGGCCCTGGGTGTGTGGCAGCGTGTCATTGGAGGGTATCTGCTCTATTATCAGATTTGCTCGTTACTTTGGGGTAGCTCAATTTATTCGGGTTACTCTTCTGGGAGGGATTTCTGTAATTCTATCAATGTGCTGCCTGTGTCACGTGTGTCTCATACGGAGCTGGGCTGCTCCCTGCTGCAAGTCCCCCCAGTGGAGCTGTCCTGCCGGACCTTGGTTCCCCAGGCTGCGTCCGCCAGCCCAGAACAGACAGACAGAGCAGGGCTGCCCAGAGGATTCTGGGGCTGGGGCAAACGCAATTTTGGGGCCTTTCCATGAGAAAAAGTTGCAATACTATAGATACTATATTCTCGTGGGGGTGGGGCAAATTGCCCCATTTGCCCCCCCCCAGGGGGCCCTATAACAGAGACAGAGAGAGAGAGAGAGAGAGAGAGAGAGAGACACACACACACACACACACACACACACACACACACACACACACACACACACACACACACCAACACACCACACACACACACACCACACACACTCTCTCTCTCTCCTCTCTCCTCTCTCTCTCTCTCTCTCATCTCCATCTCGTAATCCTCTCTGAGGCGACATCAGCACTCCCAAGCTGACCCCTTATATGGCCCAGGTTCAGCACATCCCTGGCCCCACGTTCCCATTAACAGTTCTGGCAGTAACCCCGTTGATGAACAAACCCCACAGGAGTTTTGGGCGCTGCAGGGATCTTTAGCTTAGGTCTGAGGAGGAAACCAAAAAACACCCACAAGCTCGGGAGAGAGAGAGAGAAGCAACCAGCTTAATCTTGAGAGTTATTTATGCCAGGTAATGAAGAGAGCCAAGCAAAGCAACCGTGCTAATATTAACTCTAACTTACATTTGATGATAAAAGTCACGTTTAGAAAACTGTCACTGTTCCTACGAGTCAGGGCCAGAAGGCTACACCTAGCGAGCGAGAGCTGGGTTCTCACCACTCCGTGAAGCTGGAATCGATCGGGGGTCCCAGTGATCGTGGTAGCTGAGCCAGGCCGAGCCCCCAGCACGATCGGTCGGGAGAAGATGAAGTCCCCATGGAACTGATGCAGAGTTTGGGTCCAGGCATCAGAGCACTTCCTGGAGCCTGGGTCAGGGTTTTTGTAGGGAAGGGACACTGGTTGAAGGGAGACACTCGGTTTCTTTATGGGTGAACAGTGGAGATACCAGAGTTGTTTTGTTCAGTCTGGACGTGGGAGCTGCTCATTCCTGGCCATGGGCAATGTTCCTTCTAGGGAGCTCACAGTGCAATTAGGCAGCTTCAGTATTTTGGATCCCAATTAAGGATTTATGACTAGACTTGGTCTGATAACTGCTGAGCTGGGGGGCGTGCAGGCGGGTTCATTGACATCTGGAGCAGAGATGCCCCATCATGCACTGCTTCCCTGCTGTTCTGGTCCCAGAGTTCAGTGTGTTCCTGCCTTGTAGTCTCTGTTCTCTAGTCTGTAGCTCATGGAGATGCCTCCTTGTCCCATCTTCGATGCAAATGACACTCAGGGTGTTTCCTTTATCCTGTCCCCCTTGTCCTGGGGTCTAGGTGTGTCTCCCACCCCCCATCACTGCTCTCTGCAAGGCCTTTCTCTGATGGGTTTTGGTTCAAGCAGAGACTGGGGGCGGTGGGTCTTTTGTGAGTCAGACAGGTGGGATACAGTGCCCCGGTTCTCCAAGGACACAGAGCTGATGGGACCTCCTGGCTCCGGGGAAGGCAGAAGATGGGCTGGGGAGGCGGCTTTGCAGAGTTATGCCCCACCCCCGACTCCTGAGGCCTGGGGGGTTGTAGGCTGGGTCGGGGGGTGGTGACCTCAGGTGATTTCTCCCTTCAATGACTTCCTGGTCCACGAGGCCCCCCTCCCCACATCAGCCCAGGACAGCGTGGGCTCGGGGAGGGGAGTGGGGTCCAGGATGCCTGGACTCTATCCCCATCTCCTGTACTGTCATCCTGTGTGACTTTGGGCTAGTCACGTCACAGTCCAGTGCCTCAGTTTCCTCCCGCCTCTCGGGGCTGTGAGGACAAAACCATTGTTCATCAGGTGCTGAGCGGATGGTGCTACCGACGCACATGATGTTAACATGGGGATCTGCAGCAAATGGCTCCGACTCTCCATTGTGCCCCTATGACTGATAGATAAAATGATTAAGGCTTTGCTGTTCTTGTGAAATAGTGACCTGCTTTCATAACCAATACCAAACATTGCTAAGTACTTTGGTCAAGGAGAACAACGTGGAATGTTTAGAGTGTATCAACAGGCAAATAGACCTATGTACCCCACGTCTGCAAACCCCTGGAAAACATGCTGTGTCAGTGTGGTCTGATATGACGTAAATAATGGTATATATATGTGATAACTATTATGTCTCGGGGTGTCACTCCTCTGGCATTAGTTGGGGAGGACACCCGCTCAGCTGATCGTATAATAAAGGTCTGTATAAAACTCAGTCTTGTTCTCTGTGCCTCCTTGGAGTAATTGACTAGCTCCGGGGAGAACGAGCCCATTTGGCTAACATGACCATGTAAATGCACCTGCTCCCAGGACTCCACCCTGCCGGTGCTGTAAAGGGGCCTCTGGGTGCCTGAGAGCTCAGGGCCAAAGTGCCCTGGAGTGGGGGCAGCGGCGGGATGACTCCTGGGTACATCTGGGGTCTGCTCCCAGCCCATAGCTGGTGGTCGAGCTAGAATGGGGCTTTTAGAGGCTGGAGTGACAAAGCCCCCGTCCTGTCCCCAGCAAAGCCTTTCCTGGGATGAGGCCGCTGCTTGTCAGACTGCAGGGGTGGGGATCCACCCCCCCCAGGCGATCTGCATTCACCTCCTGTGCCAGCTGCCCCAGAGGAATTGGGGGGCGGGGGCAGCGCAACTTTCATTCCTCTCTTCCTTGAACCAAATCTACCGGGGATGGAACTGAGCCACTGGAAGCTCCTGTCGGAAGGCGGCCGGCAGCCGGAGGCCCGGTGAGAAAGGGGAAGGGTTGGGTTTGGCCCATTTTCCAGCCGGTAAATTCACGTGGGTCCCAGCATCAAGAATGGTGCGTGGGAGGCCGTGGATCAGGGCAGCGGCCGCCATCCTCAGGACTGGAGCAATCGCACATCTCAACACCCGGGCATGCTGGCCCCAGGCGAGCCTTAGTGCAGCCGGCGAGGCGAGCTCAGTGGGCAGGCGAGAAGCAGCGGTTCCCTCCCGCTTAGGGCTCTGAAGTGTGGCGGGCAGGTTCCCCTAGCTCGGCTCCGTGGCTGGGTCGCCCTGCGCGCAGTCTGCCCCGCGCCCTGCCCAGAGCCGGCAGAACTTGCGGGAAGCTGAGCTGAGGGGAAGCGCTGCCCGGCTCCGGATGAAAACACTGCTGGGCGGCCGTGGTGTTGGCTGTGGTGTCTTGGACGCGCCACAAGGACTCGCTGTGGCGCCCTCCTGCCGCAGTGAATCCCACGGAGCTGGGAGCAGGGCCGCGGCAGGTCCCTGTATGGCTGGACGGGCACAGACTGAGGTGCAGAGGTGGGCAGCACTTCACCGTGTGCACTGACCATTTGGCTCTGACTTGGCTGCACCAAATGAAAGGGCCTAATGCCAAGCTGCTGAGATGGAGCCTGCTCCTCCAGGGTATGACATGGAGGTGGTCCATGTGAGGGGAAGGCCAATGCTATAGCCGATGCTTTGTCACGGGGCAGGGCCCTGAACTTCCTCAGGCCCCTGGCTAAGTGACCCTGCTCCATTCAGCCTCAAAATGGGGGAGTACGGCTGCTCTGGACCTGGGGCCCTACCTTCCCCTGCTGGCCTGGCCTGGTGGTCCCCTCCCCCTGGCACAGCCCTCTCAACTGCAGCCCCCTGGCCCGGCAGTGCCCCTTCTCGGTGGGCTTCCACCCAGTTAACACCCCGTGGGTTCTGCTTGGCCGCCATGTCCTTTATCTTCAGGCACTGGGCCACCTTGTGCCCCTTTTGGCCACAGTAATTACATTTCAGGTCCCTCAAGTCCCACAAGGTCAGCCCTCCCCGGCATTCCCGGCCATCCCTGAGCTGGACTTCCTGGAGTCCCACCTTGGAGAGGTCTTGGGATGACTCCCGTTCTGAGCCCCCGATGTGGGTCTCCCTCCTGCCCTCAATCTACTGTCCACAAACTCATCTGCCAGTGCCCCTGCACTGCGCAGATCCTTGGGCTTCCAGTCCACTCGCCACATCTTAAGGTCTGGAGGGCAGATGTCATCCAGCTGCTCCAACCCCACCAGGTTATACACATCCTCTGCGGTGGTGGCCCCTGTACCATTCCCCCACTTGTGGAGATATTTCCCCAGCAGTTTGGTGACCTCTTTGTAAGTGACACCTGGGGTCTTGCGTACACCCCGGAATCATTTCCTGTTTGCCTCGGGGTCAGTTCAACCTTCAGCAGCAAAGCCTGTTTGAACAGGTCATAGCCCTTGTCTCAACACCATCCACTGGGCTGAACATCTCTCTGGGGTCCAAATCCAAATAAATCCGTTTTACCCAGTATAAAGCTTATACAGAATAAATTGTTTGCCCTCTATAACACTGACAGAGAGAGATGCACAGCTGTTCCCCCCCTCCCCAGTATTAATCCGTACTCTGGGTTAATTAATAAGTAAAAAGTGATTTTATTTGTAACTCTTCTGCCCCTCTGAGTTGCCATCACACTGGAGAAATACCACAAACAGGGTTATAACACAAACCATAAGCAAAAGCCCACCTCCAAGTACGTTTGGCAATGTCCTTTCCCCCTTAGGGTCTTAAATCAAATCACCCCAAAGTCCAACAACCTGAAAGTCTCTGGTCAGTGCCACCCCAGAGTTCAAAAGTTTATCTGCAGAGTTTTACTCCCCACCACCTTGGGTGGAAATGGGGAGAGGGGAAGCCCACACAGGGTGTAGGGCACCTTACATGGGCCAGGGCCAACTGCCCTGCCTCTCTGTGGAGTTCTGCTGCAGCCTTCACCACAACCAACTCCACTACACCAGCTGTGCTGCTCCTCCAGCCAACCCGTGAGTCACTCCAGCTCCCCTGCAAACCGCTCAACTCCGCTCACTGTTCCATGGGCTGCTCCAACATGCTGCAAACTGCTCTGCCAGCTGCTTAGCGATAGGTCTTCAGGCTCCTCCACTAGCTAACACAGCACTCAGTGATCTCAGCTCAGCTCTTTTAGTGATTTCAGCTCTTAGTAGGGGAGCCCTGGTGCTGGTGCACCATTGGCCCAACATGGATTCAGCTCAGCAGTCTCTAGATGGACTCCTAATGGAATCAAAATTAGCTCTACTCTTTAACAGTGGAGAGAGGAGGATTGCAATTGGTGTTCCAAGGCCCTAAAAGGGGCCCATGCCATCAGGTAACAGCACACTAGTCCCCAACCTCTTCTCAATTCACTGGTTTTGGAACCCATTGTCCCTTTCTCAGCAAGTGCACTTAATTCGTTGAGTCATTTCTGTCGTAAAGCAGTCTCATAGTTCCTCATTCCATAATTAGGGTGACAGCACTTTTTTTTTCCTTCTGCCCCAATAAAAAGAAATTGGGGATCCCAGAAGCTGTAAAATAACATCCCAGGCTGCGTGGGCTATGCTAGATGGGGTGAGTGTGCTGAGCAAATACCTGGTATCCTTTCCATACTCCCTGAGATTCTTCCCACACCCCCATAATTCACCACCAGATGTCAAAGTTACGAGCTCATCCTGGACTCGCTTACGTATTCAATACAGAAAGTAGGATTGAGTGGTTCCAAGTAGTAAGAGACAGAAGAAAGTAAATCATCAAGCAAATAAAATAAACACAGCAAATCCATGTTAATCAAATGGAAATACAGATAATGCCACCCTCAGAGATGCTGTCAGTAAGTTTTTTCCTCAGACTGGACCCCTTCCAGGCCTGGCACAATCATTCCCTGGTACAGCCCTGTTCCAGCTCAGGTGGTAGCCAGCGGATTCCTCATGACGGCTCCTCCCCTTTGTTTTGTTTCACCCCTTTAGATTCTCTTTTGCACGAGCAGGAAACTTTGTCTCCTCTGGCCGCCCCCCCCCAATGGAAAAGCATCAGGTTAAAGATGGATTCCAGTTCAGGTGACATGATCACATGACACTGCAAGACTTCATTGCCCACTTGCCAGCACACACACATACAGGCAAAACACCCTTCTGGAGACAATTGTCCTGGTTGACGGGAGCCATCAAGATTCCAAACCGCCATTAATGGCCCACACTTTGCATAGTTACAATAGGTCCTCAGAGTTGTAGTTCATATTTCTAGTTTCAGATCCAAGAGTGGTACATTTATACAAACAGGACGACCACACTCAGTAGATTATAAGCTTTGTAATGATACCCTACAAGAAGACTTTTGCACGGAGCAGAATCCAATTACATAATATTCACACTCATTAGCATAATTTTATAAAATCATATAGACTGCAATGTCACGGGGTGGACAAGGAGACACCCTGCACACACCACAGCCCGGGCACTCACTCGCCTGATTGCCACACCTCTCTGCCAGCCATCCCACTGGCTGCGCAGCTCCACCAGCCCTAATGAGACGTCTTCAGGGCCCCCCACTTATCACAGCACTCAGGGATTTCAGCTGTTAGTGGGGGATCCGCACCGCTCACACATCCTGGGAAGTCCTGTGCATCACAGACACTGTCCCATAGCAGGACTAGTGCTTAGGTGCCTGTGTAGCAAGCAACAGTCTAAATTAGCTCTGTTCTTACACAGTGGGGAGAAGGGTCCAATGGTGGCATCCCTATAGCTGCCTTGTCCTAGACACCCGGAGGCCCCATTACAGCACCAGCGGGGGGGGGGGGGCTGCATTTACTCGGCCTTAGGGGCATGCAGGGAAATCAGAGCCAGTTGCTGGAGATCCCTGTTTTACCACTGTGCGTGTAGATAGCACCATCTGCTCAGCGCCTAACAAACACTACTTTGTCCTCCCAGAGGGAAGGTCCCCATTTCACAGAGGGGAAACTGAGGCATGGAACAGTGATGTGCACAGCACAGAGTTACCAATAATTACAGTGCAGGAGATGGGGAGAGAACCAAGGCATCCTGGCTCCCAGCCCCTCCTGCTCCAGCCCCTCCTTCCCTCCCAGAGCTGGGGAGAGAACCCAGGAGTCCTGGCTCCCAGCCCCCCTGCACTAACCACTAGACACCCCTCCCCAAGCTGGGGAGAGAACCAAGGCATCCTGGCTCCCAGCCCCTCCTGCTCCAGCCCCTCCTTCCCTCCCAGAGCTGGGGAGAGAACCCAGGAGTCCTGGCTCCCAGCCCCCCTGCACTAACCACTAGACACCCCTCCCCAAGCTGGGGAGAGAACCAAGGCATCCTGGCTCCAGCCAACCTGTTCTGACCACTAGACCCTGCTCCCCTCCCAGAGCAGGGGACAGAACCCAGGCATCCTGTGATTTCATTTTTGAGACAACGCCGGGTCCTGTGTTAGTAACTGTGGGATGTGGCAGATCACAGGAATTAGTCAGAAGAAACTTTCGATTGTGCAGAGAAGCAGCGTTTGTGGGACTTCCAGCCAGGGGAACCCCACAGGGGCTCAGCTACTTTCATTTCTGGGTTTTACTCAAGTTGCTCATCCCCTTCCCCCACTGGTGCCTGGATCTCAGCCCCTCCCCGATGCTGCTGAAAATGCTTGACAGAAAGTCTCTCTTGCTGGTGGAGCTGATCTCCCGCTGGAGCCTTGAGATCTCGTCCTCTCTCAGCCTTTCTCCGCGAAGCCTTTCTGCAGCATGGCCTCCTGCCCCCTCAGCTCGCTCTGCAGCGCCCCTCTACTCTGCCTGGGGGAGGGGGCAGCAGGGATGGGGGTGGGGGAGCTTGGCATGATGTGGTGTGGGGGGCAGGTGGCTGGGGATCCCCCGAGAAGGAAGTTCAACTGTTGCAGATTAGAGGCAGGTAGCTGCCGCCTGGGCAAGACAGAGAACCAATCAGAGGATTGGGCTGGACACTGACCAAGTTTTCAACCCCACCCCTAAGCTCACCCCCTATATAAGATGCTTCCTGGCCTGCTTTTCACGTCAACCCAAGAGACTGAAAGCAGCAGAGAAGGAAAGTGGCAAAGCGTGGGACTGTCACAGGCCCCAGGACTCCCTCCCTCAGGGGGTCCCCTGGGGAAGCAGATCAGCACTGTATGTTGCTAACATGATTGCAAGCCATTTTGGGGGAGGGTCAAAGGTGTGAGTGTGGAGTGGAAGATTCCTTTGCAGGTTGCTGGAGGCCAAAGGAGGAGGAAGGAAGAGAGCAGAGAAGGGGTTAACTTGACGCTTCAGCGAGCTCTGAAGATAAGACGCTGGCCCCCGGTCCAAGGTCACGGCGAGACGTCTGCAGCTGCATTCACATCTTACCTAACCCCAGCCAGCCAGGGGAAAAGGAGAACTATGCTGAGCAGGACTGCAAAGACTGCAAAAACAAGCGAAATGGCGAGGAAGGGTGTCCCTGGAGCCAGTGGATTTGGGAAGCTGAGGAGGCCACAGAGAGCCGGTTTGGGCTGGTACAAAGAGCACCAGGAACAGGTCCCTGAACAAAACGCCCCCCAGAAGAACCCAGAGCTTAAAACCCTCCTGAGAGCCAAAGCAAGTTGGAGATCACAGCGGACCCTGGACGACCAGTGCCCTCCCCCTCTTGGCCAGCCTCGGGTCGTGTTTGTGTGAGTTTGAAAGTGGGTTAGGGCTGGGTACTAATGCTTTCTTGCTTCCTTTGAGTGATGTGGGAGCAGGGCCGGCTCTAGCCATTTCGCTGCCTCCTGCGGGAGGTCCACCGGAGCCGCCTGACCCCTCCCGGCAACCGGCAGAGCGCCCCCGGCGGCATGTCGCCCCAAGCACGCATGGAGCCGGCCCTGCGTGGGCGTAGTCCCAACACTCACTGCTGTTATTTTATTATTTTAAGAATAAAGCTTTAAAATTCAGTCACTTGGCGTGCTCCTTCATCTCCTCACCGAGAGATTCTGCGGCCTCAGCCTGATCACCTGACACCCCAGGTAGATTGGTCACAGGTATTTGTCACAGGACATCCCCCTACGTCGGAGAGAAACACCGGACAGCTAAAGAAGGTAAATCCTCTGCCTTTGTCCCACCGTGCCCCAGGACGTTACTGGGACGAGTTCACCCTGAAAAGGTTTCCTGGTGGTACCTCAGTTCAGAGTGTGTGGGGTGTGGGGGGAATCGCCCCCCTTCTGACAGATCTGTGCCAGCCAAATTCCCAGTATGGACACGGCTCTAGCAGCAAACGTTTCAGGCTGTCCGGGTACAAGAACTCGTTGGCTGGGAGAAGCCACGTCCCCACCAGCAGGGTTTTCCAGTGCAGCCCTTCTGTGCAGAGAAGGCTTTAGCCGCAGTGCTGTGATTCGTGGCTGAAGATCCTTTTCATGGCATGCAGGGGGCCAGACTCCGTCATCATCTTGCAGAGCGAGGCTGGTGGAACAGAAGCTAGAGGAGAGGCAGGGAAGGTCCTGGAGGAGAGTCAGATCCAACCTGGTGAGTGCAGCAATGACGAAACACCTTCCAAAACCTGGCCCAAGTGTCGGGGAGTCCGTGGAGGAGCTTGGATGTGACCCCAGCTCCCAGGCTTGCGCTTTAACCACTGGACCATCCTGCCTGTCCAGGAGCGCCAAGGCTTGTCTGCCCCAGGGTGAGCTGCTGCGGGTGACGCTGGGGTCCGTACGCTGCATGTGGGTGGGCGGAAGGGTCTCCCGCAGTTTGGGGGAGCCTGGCTCTGTGTCTCACTCTCCCCCATGTCTCACCCCCCCGCTCTGTGTCCCGCAGGCCGCCCCCCCAGCGCGATGGAGATCTCCATGCCGGTCCCCATCTGTCTGATCGAGAACAGCCCAGCGGGGGAGCTGCGGGTGCAGCAGGAGGCGCTGCGGGTGCTGGCGGAGATCTCCCAGCCCGTGGTGGTGGTGGCCATCGCCGGGCTGTACCGCACCGGCAAGTCCTACCTCATGAACCGACTGGCCAGCAAGAGAACAGGTGAGAGATGTGAGCCCGGCCCCGGGCGCCAGGACTCCTGGGTTCTCTCCCCAGCTCTGGCAGGGGAGTGGGCTGTAGTGGTTAGAGCGGGGGAGAGGGGCTGGGAGCCAGGACTCCTGGGTTCTGTCCCTGGCGCTGGGAGGGGAGTGGGGCCTAGTGGTTAGAGCAGGGGAGAGGGGCTGGGAACCAGGACTCCTGGGTCCCCTCGCTCTGCATCTGTCCCAGCTCCGCCCCTCTCTCCCCAGGGTTCTCGCTGGGCTCCACCATCCAGTCGCACACCAAGGGCATCTGGATGTGGTGCCTGCCCCACCCCCACCCCTGCCGGGCCAACCACACCCTGGTGCTGCTGGACACCGAGGGGCTGGGCGACGTGGAGAAGGTGAGTGGGGGGTTGGGGGGGCAGCGTATGAGAATCAGCCAATTTGCAGAGCAGGATGGAACACCCTTTGGCATGCAGGGGCTGCTGGGACATGTAGTTCAGGGCAAGGCATGCTGGGAAAGGGGCTGGGGTATTTAAGGAGCTCCCTGCCCTTCTGCGCACAGACACTCCTAGCAAACCCCCGGCTCGAGATGGGGGCAGCATCTGAGGAGGAGCCAGCGCCCTCTCAGGGGGCAGTGCCAATGTCCGGAGGCTGGGGATGCCATGGCGGGGCTGGGAAGGAAGGCCGGGGTGGGGCTGGAAACACTTCTCCCGCCCAGGAAGAGCTGTTGAGACATTTAAAATGTTTCCTGTCCTGAATTGGCGATGACAAGTCAAAAGGGAGGGAAGTGCCAGGGCTCGAAAATCGGAAACGTGCCCTGGTCTGGGTCACGCAAAAAACGTGGATCATTTTCAAACGTTTCATTTTGATTTTCCTCTTTTTTTTTCTTTTGAACTTGGTACAAATTTACCAAAACATTGGCAACAAGACGTCGTTTTCCTTGAAAAACCCAGTTGGGCCGTTTCCACAATTCAGAAACTTTTATTCCCAATAATTTTTCAAGTGAGGAAATTCACCTTAACTGTCGCCGTTTTGTCGGTGGTTTTGGTATCAAAAATTGGAATGTTCTTCAGTGACAATTTCCCGACCCGCTGTAGGGATGGAGGGCAGGGCTGGCATTCCAGAGAGCCAGGATCAAATCCCTGCTCCACAGACCCCCGGTGTGAGCTTGGACTCAGTTTCTCCACCCGCCTGCCAGAAGGAGTGTGATGATAAACACATTCGCTCTGGAGAGGGGCTCAGACACGGCTGATAAAATAGATCCTTTGAGAAGGATCCCGCAGCCTTGGCCTTAGATTGGCTTTGCCCTGCCATACGGAGAGGGAAGAGCCGGCGTAGCGGCCACTGGGGATAAAAGAGGATGGAACCTGAAAAATGCACGAGAGCAGCTGCAAACCCCCAGCCTGGTGTCCTAGGCAACCGCCCAGGTCGCCTAAATGGAAGTGCCGGCCCTCAGTGGGGGCTGCTGCAGCTAGAGCCCGGGGGGCAGGAAGGTGTCGCCTTCCCAAAGGTTAAATGCAGCCGTGTGGCTTAGGAACTTTCTTCAGTAAGAGGGGAGCAATGGGAGCTCCCGCCCCCTCCCGTGCCTCCGGGAGCTGGGGATTTAACACGTTGGGGGAGGGAAATATGCCAACCCCAAACAGTGACTCTGCTGGGTTGGAGAATGGGAATTCAATGTGGCCTGGACTGGGACTCCAGAGAACTGGGGGCTGTTCCACTGGTCACCCTCCCCCATGCCTCAGTTTCCTCATCTGTGTCATGGGGCAGGCGATCCCGCCGTGCTCTGTGATAGGCTGTGAGCTCTGCCACTGGGACGCACTCAGGATGGTGACGGTGGGTGTCATTCCAGGGCAACACGAAGAACGACACGTGGATCTTCGCGCTGGCCGTGCTGCTCAGCAGCACCCTGGTCTATAACAGCATGGGCACCATCAACCAGCAGGCCATGGACCAGCTGCAGTATCCTGCCCTGCAGACCCAGGGGGGCCCCATCTCCATCCAAACGCTTCACCCCCAGCGAAATCGGGACCCACAGAGCAGGGTGTGCACCACGGCGCCCTCTAGTGGCTGCCCCATGTAGGGGAGTAACAACCCACTACTGCCACCAGCTGTCAGAGTCGCTCCTTCCCTTGCAGGGCACCGGGTGTTGTGATGGAATATCCTCCCCTACCAGCCGTCCCTTCCGAGCCCTATCGCAGGGGGGTTGGGGGGCCTCTGAGGGAACGGGACCTCACTGCGGGGGGCACCACATCTCCTCCTCCTTAGCTGGCCCCCAGCTACGTGACGGAGCTGACGGAGCGTATCAAGGTGAAGCCGGCGGCTGAGGGCAGCCAAGGGGACATGAAGGTGAAGGTGGCAGGCGAGGGAGGCCGGCAGGAGGGGGAGGATTCAGCCGAGTTTGTGCGGTTCTTCCCGGCCTTCGTCTGGGCCGTGCGGGATTTCGTGCTGCAGCTGCAGCTGGACGGGCGGGAGATCACCGAGGACGAGTACCTGGAGAACGCCCTGAAACTAAAGCCAGGTAGGGGAGCGGTGCTGGCCCAGTGCTCCAGGGCAGAGCTAAGGGGACGGGGTGGGCACTCTCCCCTGGCTGTCAGGGCTGGCCCCAGGGCTGTGCTGCTGGGGGGGTGACTTTTGCTCAAGACACAAACTCAGGCCGTCGACACCTCGTGGGTGTACCAGTTCCTGGGAATTGGGACTTTCACTGTCCTGGCCACATTCCAGCTGGGACGGTTCCCCGGCCCCCCTCAATCCCTCCCTCCCGCCCCAGATAGCAGGGTCTCTTCCTCCCATGGGAATCTGTTCATCAGTCGTACGCTGCCCCCGAGAAGCAGCCATATCTTGGCTAAGGCTCTGCCCGGCTCCCTACTCTTGCCAGGCAGCAGCAAGCAGGACCAGCCCTACAACTTGCCCCGAAAGTGCATCCGCCAGTTCTTCCCGGCCCGGAAATGCTTCGTCTTCGTCCAGCCAGCCAGCAGGAAGTGCCTGCTCCGGCTGGAGGAGCTGTGGGAGGATGAGCTGGACTCTGAGTTCCAGGAGCAGGTGGCCCAGTTCTGCCACCATGTCTGGGAGACGTCGAAGACCAAGACCCTCCTGGGTGGCCACGTGGTGACCGGGGCCAGTGAGTGTCGGTAGCCCTTGTGCTGGGGGACACTGGGGCAAATGGGACTCATGGGGTGCTGGGCGGGACAAACCGAGCTGGGACAGGGTCCCATATGGCCAGCGCTAGTGAGAGCGATGCAGGAGCCTGCACCCAGTTCTGGGGTGCGCGGTTAGAAGAGGCGCTGGAAAATCATCGAGGGTTGGAGTAGAGGAATGGAAATGACCCATGGGGGAGAACAGGGCGTGCAGAGCCAGACAGAGCAGGTCCAGTTAGCGGGTCCCAGGGAAGATGATGGGGAGAGGCCTGGCTGGCAGGGAGGGATGCCTGGGTCCCACAGGGCCACTGGGCTGCAGAGAAAGGCAGAGCAGGGTCCTGCAGCTGAGGGGGTGAAGCCAGGCACATCCCAACGAGAGACAAGGCACCAATTGCTCAGGGGGACGGGGAGGGGGCGCATTTCTGGCTGGGATCTGTGGACTGGGGCACATGGGGAGGGGCAGGTCCAGGGGAGCAGCAGGGGTCTTGGAATGTGTGGGAGGGGCTGGGTGGGGGATGCTGACCCTACCCCCCACACTGGGCCCCCTGGCGCTGACCCTGCCCCCTCCGGCCGCGCTGGGCCCCCTGGCGCTGACCCTGCCCCCCGGTGCTGACCCTGCCCCTCTCTGGCCGTGCTGAGCCCCCTGCCCTCCTCCGGCCACACTGGCCCCTCTGGCGCTGATTCTGTCCCTCTGGCCACGCTGGGCCCCCTGGTGCTGACCCTGCCCCCCGGCGCTGACCCTGCCCCTCTCTGGCCGTGCTGGGCCCCCTGCCCTCCTCCGGCCGCGCTGGCCCCTTTGGCGCTGATTCTGTCCCTCCGGCTGTGCTGGGCCCCTGGCGCTGACCCTGGCCCCCTCCAGCTGCTCTGGGCCCCTCTGGTGCTGACCCTGCCCCCCTCCGGCTGCACTGGGGAACCTGGTGTTGACCCTGCCCCCCTCCGGCTGCTCTGGGCCCCCTGGCGCTGATTCTGTCCCTCCGGCTGCGCTGAGCCCCCCGGCGCTGATCCTGCCCCCCTCCAGCTGCGCTGGCCCCTCTGGCGCTGATTCTGTCCCACCGGCCGCACTGGGGAACCTGGTGCTGACCCTGCCCCCCTCTGGCAGTGCTGGGGAACCTGGCGGTGACCTACGTGGATGCCATCCGCAGCGGGGCGGTGCCCTGCATGGAGAGCGCGGTGCTGGCCCTGGCGCAGATCGAGAACTCGGCGGCGGTGGGGGAGGCCATGGCTGCCTACGAGGAGCAGCTGGGGCGGCGGGTGGCGCTGCCCACGGAGAGTGTGCAGGAGCTGCTGGAGCTGCACGCCCAGTGCGAGCGGGAGGCGCTGCGGGCGTTCATGGCGCGCGCCTTCAAGGACGAGGAGCAGCAATACCAAAGGCAGCTGAAGGTACCAGGGAATGGGGCACGAGGCCTTTCCCATGTTGGGGGTGCTGGTCCTAGGGCAGGGAACTGGCTGGCTCTCTGGGGCAGGGAATGGGGCACAGGAACTTTCTCCTCCAGCGCCGCTGGCTCCGATGTCCCCTCTCTCCGCAGGACAAGCTGGACTCCAAGTGCGCTGAGCTCTGCTGCCGGAACGAGCAGGCGTCGTCGGACCAGTGCACGGCCGTGCTGAGGGAGCTGTCACAGGAGCTGGAGAAGCGGGTCTGCGAGGGGAGCTACTCAGTGCCCGGGGGCTACCAGCGCCTCCTGGACGACCAGCGGGAGATGGTGGAGAAATACCAGCGGGTGCCAGGGAAAGGGATCATGGTGAATTGGCTGAATAGCATTAACTGGGGCTGGGAGCCAGGACTCCTGGGTTCTCTCCCTGGCTCGGGCGGGGGTCAGCAGAGTCTGGTGGGTTAGAGCAGGAGGGCTGGGAGCCAGGACTCCTGGGTTCTGTCTCTGGCCGTGGCTCTGAGCTGCACACACAGCCTGCGGGTGCCCTGGGGTGAGAGGTACCGATGATGTCGCTGGATCCTGCTGTGGGCTTTTGGTCTGGGCTCGTCCTGGCCTGACAGGATGAGAGGGCAGCGCAGAGGCTCCCACTGGTCTGGGGCCCCCTCGGTATATGGGGCTGGGGCAGGTTCAGGTGGGAGGGGCTGTGGGCCCCTCGATCTGTCCGTGTGTGTGTGGGGGCAAGGGGGGAGGCAGGAGGGGCTGAGGGCCCCAGCTTACCCCCTTTCTCCCGGTGCCCCCAGGCGGCCGAGGTGCTGCAGCAGTTTCTGAAGTCCAAGGAGACGGTGGCCCAGGCCGTTCTGCAGACGGACCAGAGCCTCACGGACAGACAGAGGGAGATTGAAGGTGACTCCAGAGCTGGGGTTTATAGTCCTGTGACCCCCACAGCCCTATGGATCTGGGGGGTTTCTTGGCCACAGATTCACCCCCCTGAATGCCATGACCCCATAGAGCCAGTGACCCCTGGCCCTCCCGACTCAATAGATCCTGTGACTCCTGGACCCCACAGATACCAGTGCTCTGCAGCCCCATAGATCCGGTGCCTCAGAGTAGGGTCTCTGTGGCCTCACAGCCATGAGGACCCCAGGGCCCCATAGATACAGTTATCACAGGGTCCCATAGATGCTGTGATCCCAGGGCCCCATACATCAAGTGCTCCATGAAGACAGTGACCCCAAGCCTGGTGACCCCAGTGCCCATAGATCCAGTGCCCCATGGACGTGGTGACCCCAGGGCCAGGGCTCTGGCTCCATAGATCTGGTGATTCCTGGGCAGGGCCGGTGCAAGGATATTTTGGGCCCTAGGCGAAACTTGCGCCCCCTCCCCCACTCCCTCCCCTCCTCCTGGAGCATCACGAATTATAAACGTTCAGAAATGAATCCTGCATTATGTGGGATTGTTCGTTAGAATTAACACAAGCGGGTGAGAGGAGATGATCCCAACGGTCGCTTCTGGCCCGGGGGAACCAATGAGCAAGGAGGAGGCTGAGAACGCCCCCAGCTCGCAGGGTCTTTAAACGTTCCCAGGCTCCGAGTACTTCGCCCACCGGGGGGGGACCCAGGGGCAAGGAGGGCAGAGCCGGGCTCTCCCGGGAGCAGGGGAGGCTCTCCCTGGGGATCAGAGCCGGCTCCCTGCATTGGCACAGGGCCACCGGGGAGGGGTCGGTGTTTGGAAGCGGTACCTGCACCAGCCCTTTCCCCTCCGTCGCGCTGTGGGGTTTAGTTTCACTGTCCCTTGCTCCAGGCGCG
The DNA here is from genome assembly GCF_003597395.2 of Chelonoidis abingdonii. Classification (NCBI taxonomy): domain Eukaryota; kingdom Metazoa; phylum Chordata; order Testudines; family Testudinidae; genus Chelonoidis; species Chelonoidis abingdonii. The sequence continues at coordinate 61,920,279 of NC_133779.1, read as the reverse complement.
GCGCGTTGGAGGGCGAAGCTCACCTGAGCTCAGGACCACGTCCTGCCTCCCCCAACGGCTCTGTCCCTCAGCCGCTCTGGTCATCGCGCCCGGCTGCCTGTCTCCTCCTTGCTCTGCCGCAGGCTCCCACTGATCGTCCTGCACTGCGCCCCTCGCTGTGGGGGCGGGTTTGTTGTGGAGGCCTCGCTCTCCACCCTGCCCCACTCAGCTGACTCCTGTGACGCCGGACACCGCTTTTTGGCACCCCCCAATCTTGGCGCCCTAGTGGTTACACCGGCCCTGCTCCTGGGTGCCAATGACCCAGTGACCCGGGCCAGGGCTCTGCACCCCGAATCCCTGGCCCTGACCATGTGCCCCCCTCACCCCCCAGTGGAGCGGGCGCGGGCCGAGGCGGCTGAGCGGGACGCCCAGCTAAGCCAGGAGATGCAGGCCAGGACAGAGCAGCTGCTGCAGGACCAGGAACGCAGCCACCAGGAACATGTCCAGCAGCTGACGGCCAAGATGGAGCAGGACAGGAGGCAGCTGCTGGCCGAGCAGGAGAAAGCGCTGGCCCTGAAACTGCAGGTACCTGCCCCAGGCTCCTGGGGAGCTGGTACTGAGCTGCCTGGAGCAAGGAGCCAGGACTCCTGGGTTCTCTCCCATCTCTGCTCCCTACCCCACATCCCCACTGCTCTGTGTTGGCGGCACTAACCCTCGGCTCTGTCCCCCAGGAGCAGGAGCGGCTGCTGCGCGAGGGGTTCCAGGAGGAGGCGGCACAGTTGCAGCAGGAGATGCGGAACCTGAGGAAGGAGATGAGCCAGCCCCAGGGCTCCTGCTCCATCTTATAGCCAAATAGTTCATTTATCATCCATTTATCATCTGCTGTTTCATGTAGATCCTGTGTATTTTTATCAGCGGAGCATTTTTGGTGGAGAATGCGTTAGAGGAGCAAGCATAGTATCCCTGATTATTATAAAAACCGGTGTGCACCCCGCCAGCTTTAGTGAGCCTGGCACTGTGGGAAAAAGATGAAAAACTTTCAGTTGATTAACCACATCAACTCTGAAGGAAATAGGAGTTTAGGTTTGGATATTATTACAATAGTGAAATTGCTCTTCCAGGAGTCAGGGGGTTATAGTGATTGATATTTGTCAATTCGGTTTTGTGTTGTGATTGGTTGTTGCTCACAATTTCTGGGAAAAATGTTTAAGAAAACACAATCTAAAGATATTCTTAGAGAAAAACAGGAACTGCTGCCGTTTGTACAGAAACCCACATCCCCCTTTAAACAGCCCTTACAAAGGTTTGAACACAGGCCGTGGACTGAAGCGGGGCTGGGAGATGTATGTGCCGTTTCAGATTTAGCGGATAGGCTTGCACGGTGTCACGGAGTCCCCGGGCAATGCTCTGGAACTGCTCCCCACTAAGCCAGTCAGGACTTTGGGGAGCCTCCTCTCCCTTGGAGCAGACTTGTTCAGGGCAAGAAGCTCACAC
>NC_133779.1:61916162-61918237 GCF_003597395.2 Chelonoidis abingdonii | reverse complement strand
GGAGGGGCCCAGGCCATCAGTTGCCAGGAGACAGAGTGTCAGGCATTTAGGTGCACTGGCCCCTTCCTCTGTAGCAATCACACCCCCTTATCCCACCACCTAGATACTTAAGAACTGCCTAGGGGACACTGAGGCACCAACACAGTATTCAGAGCAAACATTAAGAACAGTCCCAGTTCGTCACACACGGTATATAACCCTGTACCAGCCTGCTCCCATCAAAGGGATTCAGCAGCAGTCTGGCTTTTGTGGGACACATGCAGGGACTTTTACTCCTGCTTGACATCCTGCCAGGTGGGGGAGAATGTCTCCCTGCATGAAAAACTCACTCAGGTGGAGAAAGAGGGAGAAAGCTGGAAAGTGATAGGGACAGGGGTGCAAAGCCAGCTAGACCCCTCAGGGAGGCAACCAGGGAGGGCAAACAAAGGAAAAAGGTTGGAGGAACAAGTTGGGGAAGATGAAGAAATAGAAACAGAAAATCAAGTGTTGCAGGGCACAATGACCAAGTCAGGGCTCTCCCCGCTAACCAAACACCTTACACAGAGGCTGGGATTCCCGAACCGCCAGACAGCACTGGTGACAGCAGGGGAATGGGATTGTGAGCCCCTGGGTGGGAGGCTGCCCCGTGGGAATGTAGCGAGGGCTGGGAAAGAGAGATACAGGGCAGCAATTCTGAGCGCCAGGGGCCGGTTACAGCCGTTACCAGAGTTACTGTAACAGAAACGGACCCAGCTGCACGGAGGAGCGCAGCCGCTACAACCGTCCCTGTGTCAGCAGCGGATCTCCAAGCGACAGCAAATGCTGGGACCCCTTAGCCATGAACATGTCCCAAAATGGACTCTGCGTGTGCTACGATTGGCAGGCAGAGAAAATGTAACAGTCCCTGAGTTTCAGCACCTCCTGACAGCCTGTGCAGCCACAGAATGACAGGGAGTCGCTGAGCGAGTGAGAAGAGAAAACGGAAAATGAGACTTTCTTCCCCGTTTGCGAGCCGAGGGGAACAAATAGGTCTCCCCATCTAATGCTGCAGGCAGCCAGCAGGATGCAGGAACCTAATGAAGACCCCGAAGGGGACTCGTCCCACAGGGGATGAATGCAGGTCATGGCAGGCACCATCCCCCCTGCAAACACCTAGGGAGCACGCAGAGAACCCTGATATGGCACAAATGCCTTAAGGGCCTGTCACAGAGTCCCCGGGCGATGCTCTGGAGATGCTCCCTACAAAGCCAGTCAGGAGTCTGGGGAGCCTCTTCTCCCTTAGAGCAGACTGTCTGCAGGGAAAGAAGCTGGAGGGGAGGGATCGCTCAGTGGTTTGAGCATTAGCCTGCTAAACCCATGGTTGTGAGTTCAATCCTTGAGGGGGCAATTTAGGGATCAGGGCAAAAAACTGTCTGGGGCTTGGTCCTGCTTTGAGCAGGGGGTTGGACAAGATACCTCCTGAGTCCCTTCCAACTTCGTATTCTATGATTTGGTTCTATTCTCACACAGGGCCCAATTTGAACAGTTTCAATGGGGCCCCAGCAGGGACGACTAAAACAAAAAAAGCTTTTCATTTCTTCCATGTATTATTTCCTTTCCATGACCATAGAAAGAATAACAAAATGACACGTTACATACATTGCATCACGTATTAATTAGCTGATTTGCGCTTTCATACTAGGAAAATAATTTGTTTTGATGGTTGTACAATTGATTTTCTTCACTAATGTTTATTTTATTAAAATTTATAAAATATTTCCTTATTAATATAAAATTGCCCCCTCCTTCTCTCCCCCAGCGCCACCCAGCCCCATGGAAACAAACTCTCCTTCCCCAGCTCTGCCCTGTCTAAACAAGGTTGGGGGGTGGGTGGGGGCAGGAAGAAACAGCACACATGGGGTGACCAGATTGTTGCCGGTAGAGCAACGGTTTTGGGGTTCGTTTGCCCGGTGTGCGTATCCCCAAATAACCACACCGGAGTGGAGAGGCTAGTATTACTTTATTTGAGCTCAAATAAGGTGCACGGAGATGCAACTCTCAAATCATGCACGAATTACTATCCGTTGCCATGTCTTATATACCTTACTTGTTTACAG
>NC_133779.1:61909758-61916062 GCF_003597395.2 Chelonoidis abingdonii | reverse complement strand
ACGCAAAAAGCACCAAACGCTCCGCACGAAACAACAACTGAGATCTAAGATGGAACACTTGCCATGAATTTGTTTGTTGCTACATGGTGATTTGTATCTAGTGGTTGCAGACCAAAAACTGAAAAACGTACAGGCATAGTCCGTTGGGACAATCCCGTCAGAACAAGATAGATAATAGCAAGAAAATACAACCTGAGAACACACTACACAAACCCATCACACTAAACAGGACACTCGCCAATGCTCCGCCATCCAACTTCGCACTGCAATGGCCTGGATACAACACCGGCCTTGGACACTTTCAGCAGAAGAAAAGACAATTCCAGCAACCTATGCAGACTTGAAAAGCCGAAACTGAGGCACAGTACCAAGCCATGCCTGAGGCTATAATGCCAAATTCCTACACGTGAACAACATTAAACTATGTAATTTAATGTAATTGGGTTCCAACATTGCCAAGCTGTAGTAATAAAATAGTCTGCTTCTTTATCTTGGCAAGATCATATGAGACAGACAGAATCCTGCTGCAGAGCAATCCAGTCCACGGTTGTTCAACCAGTTACCTTAAGTTTGTTAAAAAGATGCAAATCATATGATGAACATGACGTGATAAACCATGCGTTATACACTGATTATGGCTTCTAACCCAACACGGGCTGTAGTGAAGAGCAGACCAGGGTGGACTCTGGATGCATAGTCAGGTTTGAGCTTCAACCCTCCTGCATGCAATTTGCGTTGGGGTGGGAGTTATTAATATAACTGGAAACCATATGGAACTGGGTTGCAACCAAGTCCTGTAAGTGGGCACCAAATCCTATGTAAAGGGGGGCAAATAAAGGTGTCTAAGACCAGGTTACGGGTTACTTGGGTATCATGTGCGTCCGTCGTGGTTGTATCAGTGGAGTGAAGTATAATATTGCTGTGCACTGTCTGTATTTCAAACCTGTGCGGTGTACGGGAATGATCCAGACAAGTTGGTCACTCAGGGCTTAGCCTGCTGATGGCCCATTAACGGACCATTCAGCTACACCATGGACCTCATTCAGAAGGAGGCGATAGCGACCTTGTACTCAGGCAGGGTGGTGCAGGACTGCACCATGTGACGCAACTCCAATTCTGTACTCCACAGTAGAACAAAAGATGTTCTTCAGCCGGAAAAAGCCTATATAAGCGCAGGCCCAGCTCCATTCTTGTCTGCAATCCTGCGCTTACCGTCTGGAGGGACTTGCTACAAGCTGAAGCTTGGCACAAGGGACTGAATGACCCATCCAGCCGGGATGGATTCCAGAGACGATTAAATGTCATTTACCCATCTCTGCTACAGAGCCTGAAACAAAAGAAATTTGCCATCACTGTAAGGAATGATCCATTAAACCTCTAGCTCTCAGCTCTATCTTTTCCCATTAGAAGTAAACTATAGGATTGCAACACTGTGATGTTAAGGTATGTAAGTGTATCATCTTTTAATTTTAATATCATCTGTAATAAACAAGAACCTGGGTCTGGGGCTGATCCTTGGGATCGAGAGAACCTTTTTTTCTTTTACGGGTGTTGTGTCAAACCGATTCAACCCAACGTGACGGGTGGGAGACTGGAGACTGAGTGCAAAGGAAATTGGCGTGTGATGACGTGTGGTTACCATGGGTGAGACACCAAGAGTCATTTGCTGATGGTTGTTGCCTTCAAGGTGGAAAAAACCCCAAAGCCTAGGGCTTGACTGCCCGTGTGAGCAGATTGGTTCTGATTGGCACTCTTCGGGTCTCCAGAACCGACATCAATCACAGGGGGTGAAATAGCCACCCCACATAGCCGCGGTCTAATTTATTGGTGTATGCAAACAAGGAAGCCGAGTAGGAAATATTTCAGACCCCTACAAGGGAAATCTTTGCAGCTTGGAAGCAGAAGTTGATCGGAAGAACTGGTGTTGACAGAGGACCCCAGTCCTTCCTTGCAAATAATCGTGAGATGGGGAACAGAACTTCGGCTCGTTTCTCCCTCTTGCGGGTAGGGGGGAGATAAAAGTGCTCAGCCTGCCGTTGTCAGACGTTCGCATATCTCCCCTTCCTTGGATGTATTGATTTCCTCCCTCCCAACCTCGCCTCTTCTCCGCCACCTGGAGTTCACGCACTAAGTAACCCTGTATTAAGTGTGAGCTGGGGCTTTTTTCCTGGGTTACGACATGACCCGACTAGTCCTTGAAAACAGACACAAAGGCAGCATCAAACCCACCCCTCAAGGACAGCAACCCGGACCGAAAACCACAAACAACCAATCTTACAAACCGCGGGCAATCACAGGTCAACACTCACTACTGCTGGAGTAGCCCCAGCAGCTCCCAGGTAGGATCCACTGCAGAGATTCCTGTCCCTCCCACGCGCTCCTCCATTGAGTGCTGGGGGGGGATGCTGCATAAGCACATGTACTCTTCTCCTCGCTCCCTCCTGACCTGCAACATCCCCGTGTGCCCTGCTCAGCCTCTGCGTGCGGCGCTCTCAATATACTAGCAACAACAGCTGCTGCTCGAAAGATGCTGCGGCCGCGGGCCCCCTCAGGCACGGCGCGGCACCACACTCGGCGGGAGATCGACCACAAATCGGCTCACACGGTCGTCATCTCCTGGGGCTGACCTTGAGCAATTTCAGTCCCCCCGGGTCCCTCCCGGTGCCTCTCCACAGCGAGTCCCCCAAAAGCGGGTCCTGGGGGGGGCCACAGGGTCCTGCACCCCCACTTCTCAGCCAGCCAGTAACACAGAGGTTTATTTGATGACAGGAACAGGGTCTAACACAGAGCTTGTAGGTACAGTGAACCGGACCCCTTGGGTGGGTCCATTCTGGGGGGCAGTGAGCCAGACCCCAACGTCTGCACTTCACTCCTCGTCCCCAGCCAGCTCCAGCCTGACACCCCCTCCAGCCCCTCCTCTCTGCTCAGCCTCTTTCCTGGGCCAGGAGGTCACCTGACCCCTTTGTTCTCCCCCACCTTTAGCATCCCCTGGCAGGGGGAAGGGCCCCGGCTATTTGTTGCCAGGAGACAGAGTGTCAGTGATTTATTCACACTGGCCTTTATTCCATCACCTAGAGACTTAAGAAATGCATAGGGGAAACTGAGGCATCCACGCAGTATTCAGAGGAAACATTAAGAACAGCCCCACTTTGTCACAGGGCCCATGCTGCGAGCTTAGCGTGTGGGCACCTGACCCCCCCCCCCCCCGCAAGCATGACTGAGCTCCGAGATTTGGTCACACAGATAGAGCTGGAGCAACGGAGAGCGGCAGGATGGGGCGAGGAGGCTCAGAGGTCGCTACCGTGGATGAGGGAGTTACAAGCACAGGGGCATTATTCATGGTCAGGCCCCCGAGCGTCTCAAAGGAAACCCAATGGGTCCCAACGACCTGACGGTGAGGGACAGAATTCCTATGCAGCCCAGATCCGCTGATGCGCCTGGTAATGCGATGAGGGGCGGGGGATCGGGAGCACTGAGATGGAGCCACAACCTGAGAGTTAGTCCAAGAAGCCCTAAAAACACAAGCGAACCAGGGGTGTGTAACGAGCGTAGCCGCAAGGGCCCCCAGCAATCAGAACAGGGGGGCCGGCTGGACACAAGCACCCCCAATATAGGAGCGCAGCAATGGAGGTCCCAGGTAACATTTCCTGGAATTCTGGGAGGCGACCGAACATTTCTGCCCAGCAGGAGAATCAGGCCCCTTCTCTGGCTCTAGCTGCTCCCGGAGCCACTGTCGCTTTGATTGAAGCCGCTCCATGGGCAGGGGAGAAAGTGAAGCGAGTCTCTTCGGAGCGTGGCAGGCGGGTTCCCCTCGCTCAGCTCCGTGGCTGGGTCGCCCTGTGCACAGTCTGCCCCGCGCTGGCCCTTCTTGCGGGAAGCTGAGCTGAGGGGAAGCGCTGCCCGGCTCCGGATGAAAACACTGCTGGGCGGCCGTGGTGTTGGCTGTGGTGTCTTGGACGCGCCACAAGGACTCGCTGTGGTGCCCTCCTGCCGCAGTGAACCCCACGGAGCTGGGAGCACGGCCACGGCAGGACGGGCACAGAGGTTGGGGCTCCCCCGAGCGCAAGATTGCTCCAGGCTGGCCCTGCAGACCGAGTCTGACCCTCCCTCCCGGGGATTCACCCCAGCAGCTCGTCCTTTGCAGTGCTCAGTACACCCCAGTCTAGCCCCTCGGGGCAGCACCCGTCCCTGGGTGTCCTTCCCCCTGACGATCTCCTGGGCAAATCCCACGGAGCCAGACAAACCCAGCTGAAGTGAGTTTAATACCTTTGGGGTCCACTAACTCCCAGCCCCCCCCTGCTCTAACCCACCAGACCCTCCTCCCCTCTCAGAGCCAGGGAGACAACCCAGGCGTCCTGGCTCCCAGCCCCTGCCCCTGCTCTAACCCACTGGGCCCCACTCTCCTCCCAGAGCCAGGGCGAGAACCCAGGAGTCCTGGTCCCAGCCTGCCCTGTTCTAACCACCAGCCCCCACTCCCCTCCCAGAGCCAGGGAGAGAACCCAGGAGTCCTGGCTCCCAGCCCCCCTGCTCTAACCCACCAGCCTCCACTGCCTTCCCAGAGCCAGGGAGAGAACCCAGGAGTCCTGGCTCCCAGCCCCCCTGCTCTAACCACCAGCCCTTACTCCCCTCCCAGAGCTAGGGAGAGAACCCAGGAGCCCTGCTCCGTGTCTCCCACGGGGAATTAGGTGCCCACTCTGGTCAGAGGGTGGGGGCACAGGCCAGGAATTGCTCATTGGGTGTGGAGCGGGTGAGGGGGCGTCCCAGCATCCCAGCCCGTGTTGCTTAGTGTTAAAACCTCCCAGTCTGGGAAGCCCCCAAGGCTCCCCCCAGTCAGCACCCTGGGAAATCCGCCTGGGCTGCTCAGTGCCAAACCACAGGGATTGCAGCAGGTGCCCGCCTGGCCCACTGCTGGCAAAGGCCGTGCCAGGGGGTCGCCTGGCTCCAAGCCCAGACCCTGTGCTGGGGTAACTCTGCCCCATGGTGCTTTGCGGCAGCTCGATGCTGGCTCACAACCCCACCCGGCAGGGCTGGGAAATCCCCGGCAATGGGGCATTTAAATCTGCACTGGATCTATTGCTCCGTGCAGCACCCTAAAATGTCAGAACCCCAATGAGTGTTGAGCCAAAGGGTCTGGCACGACAAACAGGATTATAAGATGGACAATTGCCCAATAATTTGTGTGGTTGTTGCTAATTGGTGATTTTTGTATCTAGGTGTGTTGCTATGACCAAAAACTTAAAAAAAGTACAATGTGCCTACTTTTGGGAAATCCTTGAACATGTTTACAGAGAATACATGAGAACACACTATCAGGTGCTAAAAGGCCTTGTTTGGCTGCTTTCACTGCTAGTAGCCCTTGTAAACAGGTCTTGGAAACTTTCACAGAACGAAAAGACATTCGATCTGATGCTTGCCTGTATGAAAAGGAAACTGAGGCACGCTACCATATTGCTTCTTATAGGCTAAATGCAAGATTCCTACACTTTGAACAACATTAATTCTATGTTTGATTTAATGTTAATTGGGTTCCAAACATTTGCCAGAGCTTGTATACGATAAAATAGCTCTTTCTTTAGCTTCTTTGGGCAAGATCATATGAGAACAGACAGGATTACCTGCGCGCAAGAAGCAGATCCAGTCCAGCTGTTGTTCTAACAAGTTTGACCTATAAGTTGAAAAAGATTCAATCATGTTATTGAACATGACTTGCATAACCATTTTGGTATCACACTGATATGGCTTCTAACCCAACCGGGCTGTAGTGGAGACGCCCAGGGGATGGGGAGCTCTTGGATGCCAGTCAGTGATGTCGTGTCATCCTTCCTGCCATCCAATTTTGGTTGGAGGTTGGGATGTTATTCGATATAAAACTGGGACCGATATGGAACATGGTGGTTGTCCAACCAATAAGGTCGTTGGCACCAAATCCTATGTAAAGGGCTGGATCATATAGGTTAGTTAAACCAGGTTACGAGTTACTGGGATATGATTTTGCTGTCTGTGTGTCTGTATCATTTGTAGTTGAAATTTGAATAATTGGCGCTAGCACGGTCTGTTATTTTCAAACTTGCTGTGTTACTGGGAATGATCCAGACAAGGGTTAAGGTGTCAGCGCTTCAGACGTTAGCTCTGGCTTGATGGCCCGATTAATTGACCATTGCAGCTAACACCATTGACCCATTTCCGACGGAGGGCGATAACGCCTTGTGACTCAGCAGGGGTATGTGCAGGGATACTGGCCATGCTGACTGCAAACTCCATTTTGCTGTGAACCCACAGTTAGGACAAAAGAGTGTTCTCCTAA
>NC_133779.1:61908753-61909733 GCF_003597395.2 Chelonoidis abingdonii | reverse complement strand
GCACCTACCCCCCTCTGGACCCATGCCCTGCGTCCTGTCGCACATGCCCCTTACTGAGCCCCCCCCCTGCTGGGACTTCAGCAAGCTCCCCGTCTGCAGGATGACACCCTGTGCGACTGGGGATGTTTTAATGTTTTCGCTGAATACTGTTTGGGCCTCAGTGTCCCTGGAGTTCTTAGTACTCTGGTGTGGTAGGGGGTTGATTGCTGAAGAGGGAGGGCCAGTGCACCTAATGCCGGCCGTGTCTCCGGCAATATAGGCCTGGGCCCCCCTGCAAGGTGCAGCCTGCAAGGTGTTGGAGACAGAGAGATCAGGGACACTCCTGCCCAGGCAGGACAAAGCCCCAGAGAGGGGGTGGAGGCGTTTCAGTTTGGAGCGCTGGTAAGAGAGAGAGGCCCCCCCACGGAGTTGGGCTTCCAACGGGCTGTGTGCCCTGGGGCGGGCCCCCGATGGACTAATGGGGGGATCCTGCTGCTCTGTGCCTGCAAGACCTGTCCGGGCTGTTCCTGTCGTTCCAATAAACTGTGCTATTCTGCGCATGCATCGGTCCTGTGTGAATGCAGGAAGTGGGGTGCAGGGCCCTGACCCCCTACAGTCATGGACACCCTCTAGCTGAGTCCCCGCCCTGACCCTGCAGCGCAGCGCCCCTGCTGGTCCTCTGCCCCACACCTGCAGGAAGACTCCCAGCTAGCCCGCCCTGCGGCCACGGCCCCCATCCTCACTGGGCCGCGCCCAGCTGCCAGAACGTAAGAACAGCAGACTGGGGCAGCCGACAGCCATTAGCCCCGATCCGGTCTCGGGTTGTGGGTCCAGCGCTTAGGGGAGCGAACAGCACGTCATACAGCCGGCAACCCATCATCCCTGCCCCTTCCAGGGACACCCGCCAAGGCTGGTCCCGGGCCATCTGGCTAATATCCACTGAGAGCCGACCTCCAGGAACTCAGCTAGTTCTTGCGAACCCCGCTCGGTGGCCTCACAAC
>NC_133779.1:61899554-61908653 GCF_003597395.2 Chelonoidis abingdonii | reverse complement strand
ATCCCTGGCAGGGGTTCACAGGTTAGGGTGTTGGTGAAGAAATACTTCTGCTGATTGGTTTGACTGATTGCTCATTAATGTCAGCGGTGGCCCCGGTTTGTGTGGACATGTGAGACACATTTCTCTCCAGGGAGAAATGTATGGACCTCGGGCACCTCCTGCTCCCGGTGTCTCTTTGCCAAGACTGATCAGCCCTATCTTTCAAGTTTCCTCAGGGGAAGTGACTCACACCTCCAGTGTTTTATGGGCCCGTCGGCCCTTTCCAGTTCTAACGATCTTTTGGAGCTCGGGCGCCCCAATTGCCGCAGTGCTCAAGGAGTGGCCCGGCGGCCTGGCCAGAGCTAATGATGGTCTGTCCGTTATCTCCCGCGCTGCTGCCCTCCCGCCTGTTCATGCAAGCTTTTTTTTTTCTGGGGGGCACAATGATACGGTGTTTCGGGAACTGTCCATGATGCCAACGCACATTACCAGGCCAATATCTGCGTGTGGCAGTCAATCCCCTGAATTGTGTCCGTCAGGTGGAAACCGAAAGCACCGAGCCTTGTCTGCATGAGGCTGATTCGGGAACCTGGTTGTGATGTGGAGAGAGGGTTGAGTCCTCGGTTGGTGACCCCAGCTTGACCTGCACCCAGCTGGTGGTGTGACCGAGCCCTTGCGGGCTCGTCTCCAATGCCCTGGGGTGTGTAACCCCGGATTTGCCACCGGCTTTCCAGGCGGAGTACGAGGCATGCTGCGTAGACACGGGCCATGCACACCAGCCAGTGTCCGAGTGATTGCAGAAGGCCTGTGCTGCAAAGCTCCTGCTGCTCCTTGCTTAGAGCGAAGATGTGCATGCTTGCCCAGGCAGCTTTACGAACTGCCTACCCCTGCTCAGTTGCCTCCCCCAACCCACTCCTGCAGCCCAGCATCCCTTACTGACTTCCCCCCACCCGCCGATCGCGCGCCCTACGGATGCCTCACCTGCTACCTGCCACCCAGCGCCTTCCTACCGATCTCCACCCTGCCCTCTCCGCTTGGCGCCCCTACTGACCCCCTGCCTGTCCCTGCACCAGGTCCCTACTGACCACCATCCCTGCCAGCCTTGGCACCCCCTAGAAACTCCCCTAGCCCTATGCGGGATCCCCCGTCTCATGCATTCTGAGTGCCTCTGCCACTTGTCCACTGTGACGCCTGTCCGCCGAACTGGACAGCCTCTCCTGACACCCAGTAAAACTCCCTCCACCTGGTTGCCCCCCCTACTGACCCCTGCCCCTGGCGCCCCCTATGACCCCCTGCCTGCTCCTGCCGGCTGGCGCCCACTACTACCCTGCCCTGCTCCCTGCGCTGGCGCCCCTACTGAACCCTGCCCTGCTCCCTGCCGCGCTGGCGCCCCCTACGGACCCCTTGCCTGCTCCTGCAGCTTGGCGCCCTATGACCCTGCACCTGGCTCCCTGCTGCCCACACCCTAAGGACTTCTGGGGCCAGCTTACGGTGAGTTGTGGAGGTGGCTGGGAGCAGGATCTGGGTTCTACTCCCGGCCTCTGTGAAGGGTGGAGGGGCTGGTGGTCAGGCGGGGTGGAGCCAGGAACTCCTGGTTCTCTCCCGGCTCTGGGAGGGTGGGGTGCTGAGTGCGGTCGAGTGGGGGGGCTGCGAGCCAGGACTCCTGGGTTCTCTCCACTCTGGGGGGGTGAGGGGCGGGGGTCAGAGCAGGGGGGTGTAAGGACCGACTCCTGGGTTCTTCCCTCTGGGGGAGTGGGGCTGTGGGTCGGAGCGGGGGGGTGAGCCGGACTCCTGGGTCTCTCCCGGCTATGGGAGGGAGTTGGTGGGCTGGTGGGTCGCGGTGACGGGGGACAGGACTCCTGGTCTCTCCCGGTCTGGGGTGGAGTGGGGGTGTGGGTTAGAGCAGGGGTTGGAGCCAGGCTCCTAGGGTTCTTCCCTGGCATGAAGGAGTGGGGCGGTGAGTCGAGCGGGGGCTGGGGCCAGGACTCCTGGTTCTACTCCCCGGCTGTGGATGGAGTGGGCTGGTGGGTCAGAGGCAGAGGGGTGGAGCCAGGAATCTGGGCTTCTCTCCCTGCGTGTGGAGGAAGTGGGGGTGGTGGTCAGAGGGGGCTGGGAGCCAGGCCCCGGTTCTCTCCCGGCTGGGAGATCGGGAGTGGGGGTGGGCGGGGCTTGGTGTGGTTCAAACGGAGGGGGCTGGATCCTAGGACCCTGGTCTCTCCGGTGTGGATCGGACCAGAGCAGTTTCCCCCCGGATCGATTGGGCAGAGATAGGTGTTGCCCCCCGCAACTGCACCTGGAGGGTGGGGCTGGTCCGGGGTGCGGCGCCGCCAGGGGTCGGGCTGGATCACCGGGTCCTGATTCGAAGCGCATAACCGGCCCCGCCCGCTGCTTTCCGGTTTCCGTGGCCTTGTCCGTTTCCTGGTCGCTCGGGCCACCCTGCGCCGCGGGTGGGACGACAGAGCGACCCTGCGCCGGGCAGGTGGGGGGTCGCGTCCGGCTGCTCCCGGCGGCTCGGCTCCCGGGTCAGCGCAGGGGGGCCGGGAGGGCAGCACTGGAGGGGCGCGGAGCGGCCGGAGAGGTGGGTATTGGGAGAATAGAGGGCTCCCCCGTTTGGGCGCGGGGAGGGCCGGGTCTAGACGCGCGGGGGCGCCAGCGTTATGCGGACAGCGCGGTTCACAGAGTTGGGCCGGTTCACGCGTGGGCTGAGGGGCGGGGCACCTCCATATGTCGTCCGAGGGGACCCAGGAGACGCCGGTGGCGCTCGAGTCTCCGACGGGGCCAGAGGCGTTTGGCCAGTTCCCACCCCGGATACTGTCCCTCATTGGGAGGACGGGGTTACTGTGAGATCGAGAAGGGGGAAGGAAGGATTGAGTGGACGACAGCGGGGTCACCTGAAGGAGGCACTCCAGCTGGGTCGCTAGGTGGAGCCCTCCGGCTCTCTGGGCACAGCGTATTTACCGCGTCATTGGCTGCACAGGGTGGGGAGCATTGGGCAGGGCGGCGGGAGGACGGAATTCCACCCTGGTGACCTGGAGTCCAACGGTATGGATTTAACTGTGCCGCGCACCAGTCCTGCTCGGACTAACGGTGAAATGAAGTGGTTGATGTTGGCCAGACGCAACCAACCACAGGCTGCGGTCAAGAAAGGGAGCTGCCAGGCGGCGGCATTTTAAGGGCCGGGCTCTGCTGCTGCTGGCCAGTGCCAGGAGCTTCGCTCTTCAAATTCTGCCAAGGCCTAAGGGCACCGGCTGGGGTCCGCCGCGACGCCAGGAGCGCCAGGGTGTCTGCCCGGTGAGCTGCTGCAGGGTCACGCTGGGATCCGTACGCTGAGCGGTGAGTGGGGTATCCCGCGTTTGGGGGGCATGGCTCTGTGTTTGTCTCCCCCCGCGTGACCCTCCCCGCTCTGGTCCCGCAGGCCGCCCCCAGTGTGATGGTTCCCAGCGGTCCATTGTCTGATCGAGAACAAGTCCAGCGGGAGCTGCGGGGGCACAGGGGCGCTGCGGGTGTGCTGGCGAATCCAGCGGGGTGGTGGGGAGGTGGCCATCGGCGGGCTGTACCGCCACGCAATCCTACCTTCATGAAACCGGCGGCCGCAAGGAACGCTGAGAGCTGAGGCCCAGCCCGGGTGCCAGGACTCTGGAGTTGTCCTCGCTGGAGGGGAGTGGGGGTTAGGGTCAGAGGAGGGGGAGGACTGGGAGCAGGACTCCTGCTTCTCTCCCTGGTGCTGCAGGGAGTGGGTCTAGTGTTGGGGGGGGAGGACTCCTGGCTTCTCTCCCTGACTTGGTGAGGGAGTAGGGGTGTATGGTTTAGTAGCAAGGGAAGCTAGAGCCAGGACTCCTGGCGTTTCCCCCGCTCTGGTCTGTCCAGCTCGCCCCTCTCTCCCCAGGGTTCTCGTGGGCTGCACCATCCAGTGCCACCAGGATCTGGAGTCGGTGCCTGCCCCACGCCCACCGCTGCCGGCGCGCACACCCTGTGCTGTGCACCGGGCTGGCGACGGGAGAAGGTGATGGGGGCTGGGGAGGCAGCGTATGAGAATCAGCCAATTTGAGAGAGGATGGAATATCCCTCAGGTGGGCGCCCCTTGCTGTTCCCAGGCTTCTGGACTGTTTCCGGGAGCTGGACATTGGTATTCAGGGCAGGCATGCTGGAAAGGGGATGGGATTTAGGAGCTCCCTGTAAGGCAACTCAGCGAGCCGTAGGGAAGGATGGGCTGTCTGCGTGGTGATCCTCTGAAGGGGGATA
This sequence comes from Chelonoidis abingdonii, assembly GCF_003597395.2. Lineage (NCBI taxonomy): Eukaryota > Metazoa > Chordata > Testudines > Testudinidae > Chelonoidis > Chelonoidis abingdonii. Next base: position 61,904,432 of record NC_133779.1, on the reverse strand, counting down.
GCAATGCGGGGAGGGCTGATGCCGGTGGCGGGCGGGAGGGTCGTTGTGGCTGGAAACATTTGTCCTGCCGGGACAACTGTTAATATTTAACATGTCTTGTCCTGCATCTTGATGAGAGTCAAAGGGGAAAGTGCAAGCGGCCTGAAAATTCATAAATTGTTCTAGGGCCAGGACCACAAAACTTGATAATTTCCAACTTTCTTTTGATTGTCATTTGTTTTTCTTACTGGACAATTTACAGAACACTTGGGCAATGAGATGTCATTTTACCTTGACAATGAAGTTCTGTTTAGACAACGCGTTGGCTGTTTCTTCATTCTGAACTGTTTCCCACTAATTTTCAGTTGGAAATTTGCTAATGACCTGTTTCGCAGTGATTTGGTATCAACCAATTCAAGTTCTCCTGTGCATTTCCTGCTCGCGTGAGTGGAGGCAGAGCGGCATTCGAGAGCTGGGTTCAAACCTGTTTCACAGACCGTTTGCTTGGACTCAGTTTCCCACCTGCCTGCCAGGGGAGTTGATGATAATAATTCGTTCTGTGAGGGGGGCGCAGACCTGGTGATACGATGGAAAGGGCCGGTAAACCAGCCGAAAGCAATATACGTTGGGACCGAAAACGTATGGAGCAGCTGCACCCGCCGTCTCTGCCGCTGGGCTGCTGCAGTGCCTGTTGGGGCAGGACAGAGTGTCGCCTTCCCAAAGCTTTATGTAGCCACATAGGTGGGATTACTTCAGAAGAGGGGAGCATGAGAGCTCCTCCCTCCTTACACCTGGAAAAGCCTATATAAGGCGGAGGCCTCATCTCCATCTTGTCTTCAATCCTGCTTCTTACCTCTGGAGGGACTTTGCTACAAGCTGAAGCTTTGCACAAGGGACTGATGACCCATCCCAGCCGGGGATGTATTCCAGAGACTTGATTTAAATGTGCAGTTTACTCCATCTCTGCTACAAGCCTGAACTAAGAAATTTGCCATCACTGTATGGAATTGATTCCATTTAACCAACTCTAGCTCTCAGCTCTATCTTTTTCCCTTTATGAATAAACCTTTAGATTTTAGATTCTAAAGGATTGGCAACAGTGTGATTTATGGGTAAGATCTGATGTGTATAGTGTATCATCTTTATTTAAATATTCTCTAATAAACATATTAACCTGGGTCTGGGGCTTGATCCTTTGGGATCGAGAGAACCTTTTTCTTTTACAGGGGTGTTGGTTTTCATAACCATTCATCCCCAGGACGTGTGGGACTGGTGGGGATACTGGGAGACTGGAGTGTCTAAGGAAATTGCTTGTGTGACTTGTGGTTAGCCAGTGGGGTGACACCAAAGTCATTTTTGTCTGGCTGGTTTGGTTTGCCTTAGAGGTGGAAAAACCCCAGCCTAGGGCTGTGACTGCCCTGTTTGAGCAATTGGTCCTGATTTGGCACTCTCGGGTCCTGCCAGAACCACATCATCACAGGGGGGAATAGCCCCCCCACAAGCCGGTCTAATTTATTGTAGGGCAAACGAAGGAGCCGTAGTTTAATGGAAATATTCAGCCCCTACAGCGGTCTTGCAGCTGGGAAAGCAGAGTTGATGGGAAGGGAACTGGTTTGGACAGGAGCCCCAGTCCCCTTCCTTTGCAAAATAATGTGGAGAGGGAATCAGATCACTTCGTGCCTCAGTTTCTCCTCTTGCGGGTAGGGGGGGAGATAAAAGTCTCAGCCTGCGGTGCCATGTTGCAGACCTTTCGCATTCTCCCCTCTTGATGTATGTGATTTCCTCCTCCAAACCTCCCTCCCTCTCTCACCTGGAGTTCACAGCACTAAGTACCGGCTGGGGGCTTTTTTCCTGGGTTACTGACATGATCCCGACTTTAGTTCTGAAACAGACACAGGCAGACACAAACTCACCCTCAAACAGCAACACCCCGAAAACCACAACACCAACCCAATCTTACAAACCTGCGGGGAATCACAGGGTCAGACACTCACCGCTGGGAGCCCCAGCAGCTGCTCAGGTAGGTGAGATCCACTGCAGAGATTCCTGTCCCCCTCAGCGTCTCCTCCAGGTGAGTGCTGGGGGGGGGGAGGCTGCAAAGCACATGTGCCTTCTCCCCGCTCCCCCCTCCTGACCTGCAACATCCCTGTGGCTGCCTCTGCTCAGCCTTCTGCCGGCTGGCGTCTCTCATTGACTAGCAACAACAGCTGCTGCTTCCGGGAGAGATGCTGCGGCGCGGGGCCCCCTCAGGCACGGGGCCCAATTCGGGGGAATCGGGAAAATCGGCTCACACGGCGTCATCTCCTGGGTCTGACCTTGGAGCATTCAGCATCCTCTGCCCCTCCGTGCGCTTCCCACAGCGAGTCGCCCCAGCGGGGTCCTGGGGGGGGCCACAGGGTCCTGCACCCCCACTTCTCAGCCAGCCAGTAACACAGAGGTTTATTTGATGACAGGAACAGGGTCTAACACAGAGCTTGTAGGTACAGTGAACCGGACCCCTTGGGTGGGTCCATTCTGGGGGGCAGTGAGCCAGACCCCAACGTCTGCACTTCACTCCTCGTCCCCAGCCAGCTCCAGCCTGACACCCCCTCCAGCCCCTCCTCTCTGCTCAGCCTCTTTCCTGGGCCAGGAGGTCACCTGACCCCTTTGTTCTCCCCCACCTTTAGCATCCCCTGGCAGGGGGAAGGGCCCCGGCTATTTGTTGCCAGGAGACAGAGTGTCTCCAGGCTGGCCCTGAGACCGAGCTGACCTCCTCCCGGGGATTCACCCCAGCAGCTCGTCTTTGCAGTGCTCAGTACACCCCAGTCTAGCCCTTCGGCAGCACCCGCCCTGGTGTCTCCCCTGAGATCTCTGGGCAAATCCCCGGCCAGGCAAACCAGCTAAGAGTTTAATACTTTGGGGTCCACTAACTCCCAGCCCCTGCCTAACCACCAGACCCCGCTCCCTCTCAGAGCCAGGGAGCCAACCAGGCGCTGGCTCCAGCCCTGCTGGAGGCAGGCAGCGCGGGAGTGAATCGTGACAGAAATCTATGCTGCTGGCAGGGGGGCGCCCGGCCACTCCTTGAGCACTGCGGGCATGTGGCGCCCAGCTCCAAAAAGATCTGTTAACTGAGAGGGGCGAGAGGGACCATAAAACTATCTGAGGTTGGTCAGCTCCCCTGAGGAGAACTTGACAACATAGGAGCTCTCAGCTTGGCAAGAACACGGGCGAGGGGACCGGTCATACATTTCTCCCTGGTGGGAGAGAATGGTCTTCACAGGTGTCACACACCGGGAGCCACCCCTCATTAATGAGCACAGGTATTAAACAACAGCGGAAGTATTCTTCCCCAACGCCGTTACCTGTGGAACTCCCGGCAGGGGATGTTGTGAAGGCCAGCAGCGCGGGTTCTGCAAACTTAGCTGGTTCCTGAGTCGGGCTCCCTGGATATTAGCAGATGGGCAGGCTGCGCCTTGCGCTGGGTGTCCCTAGGTGGAGGTTCAGGGTATGGGATGACTGGCGGATGACCATGATAATCTGTTCGCTCTCTCAAGCAGCTCGGCACCCACCGTCAGAAGACGGGTCTGGGCTACGAATGGCCGTCGGAGCTGACCCTCTGGCTTCTTCGTTCTGGCGAGCTGGCGGCGCTGGGCCAGTGAGGCTTGGGGGCGCTGTCGCGGCGCGGGGCTCTGGGATGTCTCGCTCAGGGTGGGCAAGGACTCCAGCAGGGGCGCTGGCTTGCAGGTGCAGGAGGGACTCGTAGGGCGGTGCGGACATGCTAGGGGTAGGACCTGCACCCCACTCCTGCCATTCACAGATCTGAGAGCCCAGGTTAAGCAGCAGTTTTGGGACGCGAACACAGGCAGACAGAGTCTTGCGTGCACAGCAGCGACTCCCCCCAGTAGGTCCATTTGGACCCGCTCCCAGGGGGCCCAAGCCCGATTGGAGCCCAGAGCGCCGTGGGGGGCCTCTCTCTCTTTCCAGCCAGCTCCAAATGGAACCCTCGCCCCTCCTCTTGGTTTGTCTCTGTCCTGGGCCAGGAGGTACTGATCTCTTCTGTCGCAAACACCTTCAGCTGGCACCTTGCAGGGGGCCCAGCTCGTTCCGGAGAGACACTGTCAGCATTTAGGTGACGGCCCCTCCTCTTCAGCAATCACACCCCTTATCCCCCACCCATACTTGAAAACTCCCTAAGAGGGAACTGAGCACAACACAGTATCAGAGACATTAGACATCCCAGTTCGCCACAGGGGCGTGCAGTCTGAGAGGCGGAGCTGCTGGGAATGGCCACTGCAGGGGGGGGGCTCGAGTAGGGGGCATGTGCCCGGGAGCAGGCAGGGTCTCAGAGGGGGGTGAAGTGCTGCACGGCAGCATGATATCCAGGCGATTAATGCCCTTGCGGGATTTCCAGCCTGCGGTCGTGGTCTTGGCGCATCGAGCTGCGCAAAGCACATGGGCCAGAGTCTACCAGACAGGTCGGGGCTGGACAGGCACCCTGCACGGCTTTTCAGCAGGGGCCAGGCGGGCACTGCTCATCCGTGGTTTGATGAGCAGCCCGGCGGATTTCCAGGGTGCTGATGGGGGAGCTTTGGGTCTTCCGACTGGGAGTTTTACGCTAAGAGCAACACGGGCTGGATGCTGGGACGCCCCTCACCCGCTCCACCCATGAGCAATTCACTGCCTGTGCCCACCCTCTGACCAGAGTGGGCACCTACATCTCCCCGTGGGGACGGAGCAGTGCGCCTGGATTCTCTCCCGAGTCTGAGAGGAAGTAAGGGTGTGGTTAGAGCGGGGCTGGGGCGGACTCTGGTCTCTCGGCTCTGGGCAGGGAGTGGGGGCTGTGGTTAGAACAGGCAGGCGGACCAGGCTCTGGTTCGAGCCTGGCTCTGGGAGGAGAGTGGGCCAGTGGGTAGAGCAGGG